>NC_053167.1:63674906-63762406 GCF_016835505.1 Polypterus senegalus
ATTTACACCAGGACCAATGTGGTTTAAAGTATTATATAATAGTAAATGATATTGTATGTTCAATATTTTTAATACAATCTATTTCTATATAATCACAGTAGAAATATTATTATAAGTATTAATTTGCCATATGAAATTGCATTCTAAAGTGAAGCATATTTTATAAATAAAAAAAACAGCCTCCTCTTGTATTCTACTGTATAATGGACCTAATGTGACCCCTGGGTTCCAAAATGAAAAAAAAAGCCTTAAACCCTTAAGAATATAACCACTTTGAAGTAGCAAAGATTTTGATTTAAGAAAAAAAAGCCTTCTGCGTTTATGAGGCAAGTTTATGACAATACAAGTAAACTGCAATTAATAAATTTTATCACAGATTCTTGGTACTATTTTCTCAAGTTAAGGATACATTTTGCTCACCTTTCTATTCATAGCAGGCATCATGGGTGGAGTTATGATAATCCTGACCTTCACCAAACCATATTATGCTTTACCCTATGTCACAAATGTGCGCATGGGAGATACTAAATGTGTTGTTACGCTGGACCAAGGGTTGGAAGTGCATACTAATACCTTTTCTCTTTCCTCTACAGATCCACAGAAGGAAAACCTACCTAATCTTACTTTTGGTTACAGCTCAGAAGACCTCCCAACCAGTCCCACTCCTGACCTCATTTCCAGGTGCAGCTCAAAAGACACGCCTCTTCCTCCCACCCATCTATATGGTAAAGCCACCATTCCCTCCATATTAACTCAGTGCTATTTTATACTCAGTCTTGAAAGACTATTCATTTGCTCTGTTGTGCTTACAACTTGTTTACTTGTTTTCAAGTATACGGGGTTGATCTCAAAACCTTTTTCTTGGCTTGGTTGTTTGTCTCATTACACCTACTTTTGATTCTGCAATTCTGTAGAAATGTAACATACAAAATAAATTGATATTTAAGCCAAAATTCTCATAATGTATCAAATATTCTTGAAAATTGTTGGCAAGTGATGGGGTGTGTTAGTAATACAATTTGATTAATACAAGTGCAGCCTTTTGTAGATCATGACACCTGTAAATTTATCAGTTAAGCTAACAATCAAGAGGCCAAGGTTCTTCTTTCCAGCACAATGCAGAGCAAAGAAACAATTTAACTAATCTCTTAAGACCAATGAAACAAAAAAATAGAAAAATATTGACTCTCAGCTAATATATCTTCTAGTGGTGGACTGTAAATAACAAAATGACAGCATATTATAAGTGATATCACTTGTAAATTAACTATTTTTAAAAATAAGTTAATCCATAGATTTCTCTCCCAGCACAAACCAAATCTCACTACCTATAGTTGTGGGGGTTAATATATAAAATACAGACACTATATACACTATACATGGTAATGGCAATGTTTTCTATTGGTCATGAAAGCAAAGATTTCAGCTTTCTCATCAATATATACTATGGGTATGTTTTCTTTTTGTGATCACAATATAAACATGCAATAAATCTTTACTTTAACATACAACAAAGACATACCAAAGACAAGCAAAATAAAGTCAGCGTTTAAAAGATAACTGACACTTATCTTCAAATCTTCGACGCCTGTTTAATGTAATATACTCACCAACTAAATCAAATACCCCAGAAATATTATTATCATTGGATGCAGAAAAAGCATTCGACATGATTGAATGGAAATACCTTTTTACTATTTTGGAGAAGTTTGGGTTTGGCCCGAACATTTGTGCATGGATTAAATTACTGTATACTAACCCAGAAGCTTCAGTTTGCATCAATAACATTTGCTCAGACTACTTTAAACTAGAACGTGGCACAAGACAAGGATGCCCTTTGTCACCACTGCTGTTTGCAATTGCCATTGAACCACTGGCAATACATTGTCGAAATACTGATCAGATAAAGGGGATTAGCAGAGAAGGACTGGAACAGAAAATCTCATTATATGCAGATGACATGGTACTGTATATATCGGACCCAGAAAATTCTGTGCCTGCAGTCTTAGCAGCACTCACAGAATTTCAAAAGCTCTCTGGTCTCAGAATTAATCTGAATAAAAGTGTACTCTTTCCGTGAATTCAAGCATATAATATTAGATTAGACACCCTTCCTTTTATCATTGCAGAACAGTTTAAATACCTCGGGGTAAACATCACAAGTAAACATAAAGCTCTTTATCAACAAAATTTCGTCGTCTGTATGGAAAAAATTAAACAAGACTTGCATAGATGGTCAACCCTTCATCTCACACTAGCTGGAAGAATTAACACTGTTAAGATGAATATTCTTCCTAAGCTCCTTTTTATTTCAAAACATACCAATATACATTAATAAATCGTTCTTTAAGCAATTAGATTCAACAATAACCTCATTTATTTGGAATTCTAAACATCCACGCATCAAAAGAGCGACCCTACAAAGACAAAAGGCAGAAGGCGGCATGGCTCTACCTAACTTCCAGTTTTATTACTGGGCGCAAATATACAGTCGATAAGAACCTGGACACAAATAGAAGAACATACACAGGCATGGACCGCAATAGAAGTAAAATCCTGCAGTACTTCTTTGTATTCCTTGCTTTGTGCTCCAATAAACACACGCTATCGGCAATACACTAATAACCCAATTGTGCTCCACTCACTTAGAATCTGGAACCAATGTAGAAAGCATTTTAAGACGGAGAAGCTTCTTTCTGTGGCACCCCTGCAAAAGAACCACCTCTTTCAACCCTCACAAACATATGCAGTTTTAATATCTGGAAAAATTTGGAATTAACTTGCTTAGAGATCTTTATATAGACAACGCCTTTGCATCCTATGAACAATTACATTCCAAATTTAACATTCCAGCTACAAATTTCTTTCACTATCTTCAAATCAGGAACTTTGTTAAACAGAACCTTCCAGATTTTCCTCATCTTGCACCCTCATCCACGCTGGAAAAATTATTGCTCAATTTCAAGGAGTTAGACTCCATCTCTACAATATATAAAATCCTTTTACAATCCCTTCCTTTCAAAGATCCAAGAGGACACTGGGAAAATGACCTCTCAATTAATATATCAGAAAAGGAGTGGAAAGTAGCAATGCAGAGAATTCACTCAAGCTCCATATGCGCAAAGCATACAATTATACAACTCAAAATTATATATCGAGCACATCTGTCTCGACTAAAACTCTCCAAAATGTTTCCAGGGCATGATCCAACCTGCGAACGTTGCAACCAAGCCCCAGCCTCACTAGGTCACATGTTCTGGGCCTGCTCCAAATTAACATTATTCTGGACAAAAATTTTAATTACCTCTCAGACAGTCTTGGACTCACAATCCCTCCTAACCCATTAACAGCTGTGTTTGGGGTTCTTCCAGAGGGTCTTAAAGTGGAGAAAGACAAACAAATTGTGATTGCATTCACTACACTGTTGGCACGCAGACTTATTCTGATAAACTGGAAGAACCCAAACTCTCCTCTTTTAAGTCAGTGGGAAACTGATGTGTTATATTATTTAAAATTGGAAAAAATCAAATACTCAGTTAGAGGATCTGTGCAGACTTTTTTCAAAACATGGCAGGATCTAATCAGTAATATTTTGAAATGATTTTATAAAGCACAGAGAATTTGTTGATTTAGGTATTTTTAAAAGCCTTAAATTTTACACGCTTGGCTTGCTCTCTCTCTCAAGGGTGGGGATCGATCTGTTCTTAGCATAATTTTTTTTTGTAAAAACTTGATTGCTATGTATTGATTGTAATAAAATTAATAAATAAAAAAAAAATAAAAATAAAAAAAATAAAAGATAACTGTTTCAGTTCACACTCTTTAACAGCAAATTCCCAACATTCAAGCAAGATAAATTGACAGGTGGTATAAGATGTCTTAAAATGTGTCACTGTCTACAATTTTGCAAATCAAAAATGACAATTTTCTATATATAGGTTACATTTTTAATACAGATATGAAATAGATTAACTCAGTATTGGGAGTGCTGCTTACACATTGCAGATTAGCTGAATATAAAGCTGGTACTCAGGTGTCTGCAAAAGTAATAATGACCTCATTTTTTATGCTGTTAATTAATAACCTGACAGTGGATTAAAATGCATTCATTCTGAATATATGTATACAGTAGTATATAACAACACATAGTGGAATTGCAAAGTGTTTCTTGTTAAGTAGTATTAATCCTAACAATACGCAGTTACAAAAAATACAAACCACTGACTATCTCATATTTTATTTTTCAGCCCAATTTCAAAATTCAGTGTTCATCATTTTTCCTTCAGTTATACTTTAAATACAGTAGAAGAGGAAGAATAAAAAACTAAAAAATAAAGCCACTAAAAATTCTGCTCTAAAGTTCCTTCTTCCTTGTTGCAATTTTAAGTTTCAAGTTTCCAAAAAAATCCTGATCACTTGGGTGGGAGCTGAATTTTGCCTTATTAAGTCTGACCTGATTGTATGGAATGTTGAACGCTTCAAATAAAATCAATAAAAAATTTTATTAAAAAAAAAAACAATCACTGAGCCACATCTATAAAAGATCATAGTGTTGTTTCTCCAGTCTCCTTTTCCTGTTTGAGATGGTTGAGATTATTTGGAGTCTGTTTGCAGATATTTTCTTCTTTAAAACTTTGCTGCTCTGAGGTTAACTAGTTGCCTCCATTTATACTGTATATATAAGCCCTTCTGTATTCAACTAAGGCTTCCTCCCTGCTAGGTAATGCTAAATATAAAAAAATATATATAAAACACATCAAATATATAAAACAGTGCCGAAGTAGATATTGGTGATGATGAATAAGAGTGCACATTACACATTGTATAAGACTGTTAGGATTAGGCATTCCTGATAACTTCTGTTTTCTTGAGAAACTCTTAAATTGAATCCTAGTGAAAAGATGTGCAACTGCTGCTTAACCAATCATTGGACTGGCAGCCCATCTATGGTTGTGTCTTATCTTGGATTGCTCAACCTTAAATTGGATTAAGCAGGTTTGAAATGTTGTGTTAAAGCATGGTATTTAATATAATGGGCAGAGTGGAGTTTTGTATACATTTTATTAATACCCTTTTCACATATTCAAATCACATGCATTATTATTTAAATATAGTTACATGCTGACATACAGTTGCTCTTTATCAGGGACTGGCCATTTCGCCATATGTCAAATTCACCAAATGTCAGTCACAGTGTACATACAGGCATAGGCTCTGTATATCTGGTGTGGGTCACCGCTATGCATACTTTTAACTTTCGGTATGGAGTACCACAAACCAGTCTACAACTCTTGGCACCCTTATGCCACATCTGTGTAAGGCTGTGTTTATCAACCACTGAGTCGAGGGTTGCTGTCGTGGGTTCACAAGTGGGTGTCATTGGGTTGCCCAAGACAGTGCTTCTCAACCACTGGGTCGTGGAATGGGTTGCTGTTGTGAGATTGTGGCTGGCCACATAAGCAATTAAAAGTGCTCCACAGAATGTTTCCTGTTTTCTAAGTGTGCTCGTTTCACCAAGGGGGAAAACTGGTCATACTTGTTTCACCAAGGTGGCTTTTATAATTGAAGGTAGTGGGTCATTAATAAATTTGAAAAGGCAAAACTGGGTCACGTGACGATAAAGGTTGAGAAACACTGGTGTAAGAGAAGTTGGTGTGGGCTGAATGCATAAGAATTAGCCACATGCAGCAATGCGGACCAAAATAAACCTTAAAGGGCCTTCCAAAGGTCAGAAAACATATTATTATTATTATTATTATTGTTATTTCACAGGGTCCCATAACAACAAAAAATATATTACTGCGGCTAGTTTGAGCATTATTAACCTACTCTTTTCCTATGGTCCTCAGTGGTAAGAATGGCCTCAACTCTGTCGGCTGTAACTCACTACAAGACTGTATTTATTATTTGTAAAATCAACCCAAATAAAGTGCCACAGGGTACAGAACAGCAACTGACAAAATCCACTAAACTATATTTTCACTCACTCTCATCAGCGAATGAGTCTGAGCTAGAAGTAACACTACTGTTTGCATTTCCATATGATCATGGTTTATAATTTAGAAATCCCTCTTAACCCATACACAAATAATAGAGGAATGCTCATGAAAAAATGGCAGTTAATCCTCTGAGATGAAAAGAGGTGCAAAATAAATGAATAAACCCACAGATTTTAAGGATTTATAATGAGTTTGTTATGTCTTTATAATGGTGCTGAGACACAAAACCTATTTATTTAGCAAACAGCAGTAACGTCAATGTTTGCAATAAAGTCAATGTTCACACTTCAAATCCAATTTTTTCACTCATAAGTGACAAATATGTTTTTTAAAAGAATGAAGAGCAAAAAATAAAGTTACATTTTTATTATTGGGGTCACATGGATTAAAGCCTATCTCAGAAACATCATGGACAAAGCAAAACAACAGTCCATCACAGGGTAAATTCAGGGAACGTGGCCACATTCAATCACACCAGACCAATCTGTGGTCACCAATCAACCTAAAATGCATATTTTGAGGATCATAGTACCTGAAGAAAATCCAGTGCAGACTTGGTATGGATTTAAACTCAGCCTCCTAGAGCTGTGCTAACCACTGTATCAACATATCGCTCCAATTAAATAAAATGACAGAAAAGTAAAAATAGATATAAAAATACCTGTTAATAAAATGGCCATTCTACTAATCATCCCATCTAATTGTATTCTTCGGTATTTTTGCTCCAACTTTGTAACTTTTCATATGGAAAAATTATTAATTCCTCAAAATGGTTTACTTTAGGATTTATACTAATTTCTGTAATGCCTTAAAAGTTTGAAGGTTCACATTTAACAACCAGTCCAGAGAAATATAACAATAGTAAACACAGGGAGCAGTAGCACCGGTTATTTTATTCACCTCAGACACTTACCTGTAGCAATCTAAAGAGCACCTATCCAATATTCAACAATGTAGTTGTTTTGCCAGTTTCAACAAGCAGGAAATTACAGCAGGACAGCACTGGTCTTGCTTGATATATCATAGTCAAGGTCATAAGAGCAGGCCTCAAAGTCAGCAAGATACACTATAATCAGCAGCACGTGGTAGACACTATTCAGACTGTGGTAAAAGGCTACACTTTAACACTATTCTCCTGAATGTTAGGAATTTAACATTTTATGACTTCATCTTTTTCTGGATGCTAAATGAATGGTCTACAACACTTACGAAAAAAATAGCACTGTTTTTGTGTAAGGGGTCGTTCACAACAGAAATAAAAGCAGGTTTTCACATGCATGGCATTCCAGACTACTTACAAACTACAGTTCCTTTAGAGTTGAAAAGCTTATTCGCAAAAAAAAAAAAAAAAGATGGGCACAGAAAAAGTGCTGTCATGCTTGCCCATGCATAATAATACTTCTAGATCATTGGTATCTTTCCAAAAATTGCAGTAGTAAAGAGAATAAATTTACTCATTTTATATTTTGCTGTATAAAGATACTTTTGTACTAAAAATAGGAATGTAACATACTGTATACATATTTTTCTCTACAAACTACTTTTTTTAAATGTAGAAAAGCTAAGGCACAGATATTTTATAATTTATAAAAATGACTTGCACTATATACATTGGCACTAAACTCCAAAGTCATATAAAAATGAAAATTGAAAAATAATTTTCTATACATAAAAACATATTGTACATATGTTAATGAGCAGTCTAATGTAAAAAGTATACATATAAAATATAAATACATTTTGATACAATACTAATTTTAAGTAACAGAAATGTTATGCATTAAACCATACAAATAATTAAGTACAGTAGTAGTCAACAGCACTGGGGTTAAACCACATTAAACCATATCCTAAAAGCTGTAGGTCCCACTGACCCACGGTCATAATTCTATATAGGTAGATTTTAAATATCTGCAATTCTCCAATAGTATGAGAAAGCTGCAACAAAATAGGGCCTTCACCAAAATAATAAAAAAAAAAAAGTCAGCAATTGAAGATCATGCCAGAGCAGCGCACTTATGCATTCACACAGACACCATTTGTAAAGAGTCTGCCACAGCCAGCCAAATCCAACCCTACTTTTACTATAATCATTATAATATAATTTATACTACAAAACACAGCGTATATGAGGACCCGGAAAAGTAGCACCACTGTTTATACAATTAAGAACTGAAAAAACAATCGCCTTACATTATATAGTAAATGTGATGTAATATTTTAAATTTGCACATAATATAAGAAAGCAACACTCTACGGCAGCACAATTCGCGGTGAAACTCTAATAATCGAGGAAGCGACAAAGCACTAGTGCTAAAGAGTATTGCCTTGAATGAACAGCGCAAAATAAACCCGATTTGCAGGTAAAATTAAATTACAGATCCCTGTTTTAATGCATTAAACTTTTAACTAATTCCAAAAAAAATTAAATGTCACATCCTTACCTCAAACACAGCAGTTTACAGACTTATAGTGATTAATGTTTCCATAATTTTGAAATTAAGATACAATAAGAAATGGATCTGCAGGGCCATGCCCATTGGTAGACTACGAGGCTCAACAGTTAAAAGCCAGAAATAACTTGAAGTACATTCAGTAATGTAGGCTGTATAACAGATACAGTGGAACCTTGGGTCACGAAAAAAAAAAAAAAGTTTGCATCTGTTCATGACCCCACACTCGGGTGATGAACAAGCCAGTTTCCCTTCTGGTTCTTACGTGCCTATGATTTCCGCACGTGTTCAGTCTCTCCATGTACATTGTTCTCGGTCAGACGTGCGTGTATTCGCTGTGAACTCTTTGTGCTCTTATTTCATGTGCTTTTACATTAATTTTGCAATTAACCATGGCCTCTAAGCAAGGGAAGAGTGGTAGTGTTGGTGAGAAGAAAGGTGAAGAAAACTGAAATCGAATTAAAGAAAGAAAATATAAGTATGAGTGTGGCGTTCATGTTACTGATCTTGCCGTCGAGTACAAGACGACAAAATCTACGATTTCAACTATTCTAAAGCAGAAAGAGGCCATTAAAGCAGCTGGTGTTGCAAAAGGAGTTACAGTGTTAATCAAACAGAGGCCTCAAGTACTGGAAGAGGTGGAAAAATTGTTGCTAGTGTGGTTGAACGAGAAGCAACTTGCAGGAGATAGCGTAAGTGAGGTGATGTTATGCGAGAAAGCCAGGAAGATTCATGGCGATTTGCTGTAAAACTGTCCTCCTAAGAGTGGCTAGTTCTTCCTGCTCACTTCCTTCATGCCAGAACTTGACTCATGCAAGGTTAGTTTTCTTGGTTGTTAATGGTTAGTTTTTGTATAAATTAAGGATTTTTCAAATTTTCTTTTTTTTCCCTGTGCTTAAAACTCATTAAAATAAAGTGTTTACAGCAAGTGGTTTGTAAGGCTGTAGCATGAACTCTTACAATGTTAGTTTTCTCTGTTCAAGGTTTTCTCAGTGTTATTACATTTAGTTTACTATTACACTGTGCATTCTATGGTACAATTAACTATTTTTGTGCTTAAAAATCTTTAAAAAAATATATATTTACATACAGTTTGTTCGGTCTGGAACGGATTAATTGTATTTACATACAGTCCTATGGGGGAAATTAGTTCAGGTCATGACCAAATCAGGTTGCGACCAGAGTTTATGGTCGTGACCCAAGGTTCCACTGTACCATGAAAAATGAGCACTGAAACTCTTTTAAAAATGTTACAATCAATATAGATATTTTGATACTTTTGACAACCCTAAAAAAAGATAAATACACGCATATATTAAATGCATGCAAAAAGCTCCTGAATAATGCCCTAAAACTTGAGCATCACAGTTTAAGTCTTCTTTTACAGTACCGTGGGGATTATCTGTCCCACTATTTCCTGAATTTGTGTATCTAATTCTGTGTCAAGAGGAAGTCAGAGCCTATTATGGCAGCATCAGGCTCACAAGTCAGCAACCCACCCTGTACAGCACACCAGTACTGTACATAAAGAAATGTATTTATTATTTAGATGCACACATTATCACATATTGCAAAGCACATTTGATTCAATATCCATTATTTTTTTTTAGTTTTTAAGTTACCAGTTATTATGAATGTTACAACCTTCCTACCTATTAGTAGTATTTCAAAGATAAAAATTCGGAGTGGTCTCTCCTAGACTTTCTCTTATACTAAGATATATGGATATTTGAGGAGAAAACCAGAAGACAATGATTATACTTTTATATTATGTTCACTAAAGAACCATCAACGACAAGTCAAATCAAATGAATAATATACTGAACAACTATTATAAAAGTAAAGCTGAATAAATTGGACTCTGCAGCTGCATGAATAAAAGGTAAAGTATCACTTCTGGTTAGCAGAAATAGCCCAAAAGTTGATGGAAATCTACAATTTGTACCTAATACCTAATGTAAAAATTTGGTTGACCTAAGTGAAGGCGTTCTCAAGTTACTGTGTTTAAATACACACACACACACATACAGACACAAAGACTTAACTCCAAAAATTGTATTTTCGGATTTGGATTCTGAGTCTAAAACATTGAGATTAATCAAAATCTCAACATCAAATTTTTGGATAATTACAATACTTTCCCCATATATCATATACAAGAAAGTAAAAAGACATCTCTGTATTATATACAAAAAATCATTCGACAAGACAAGACTTTTTGGAAGAGAGATTTCTTCAAGTCCCATAAGACAAGACTTTTGCCTTGAGAATTTTTCAAATGCCGCCCTCCTCTCAGCCATTTCAGGTTAACGGCCCACACTCGTGGTCCTCTCACCTCTCATTCGTGTGAATGCTTTTATCAGACACACTTCCTGCACTCTCAGTTCTTATACATTTTAACGTTTGCACCACTTTAAGTTCCCAATTAAAGAAGACATATTATATCCAAATCTTATTGAAGAATTTCATCCCGAAGGGTTATCAACAGAAGAAATGAGTGCACAGGCAATCCCAGCACAGAGAAACGAATGAAACGAATTAACGCGAAAATTGTCGATCGGTTACACTGCAAATTGGTTAAATGCGTATCAATAGACTATGTTCAAACAGTTGGAGGTGACGGTGCGGAAGATTAAAACAACAACTAACAATATCCTGTTGAATACCTACAACCGTTAACACTGTCCGGTTAGAATGCATGAATTACTGTAGAAAGAAGGATGTATCCAAGAAAGGTGATACAGTACATCTTCTGCAGGTAACATTAGACACCAAAGGAGATCTTGATATGCCATTCATATTAAAACGTTTACAGTTTCCCATTAGAATAGCCTTTCCTATGACAATTATAAATCTCAGAGCCAAACTTTTGAAAAAGTCGTTTAATTTAATAGAGAAAAAGAAACAACATTCAATCAGTTATATGTCATGTTGATGCATATGTAACAATTCCCAAAAAAATATGTTTAAATTGTACATCCGCATCCCCATATGTCAGTGGCATAACCGCAATGGGGCTTGGTGAGCAAAACGAGAAGGGGGCAAAGCCCCCATGTCTTTTAAAAGATGAAGCAATTGTCCCCAATGCTAATACAAGCTAAATGAAAATAAGCTCTAAAAAGACAAATGCTCTTTTCTGAAGAGAGTGATCTACATGATATATTTTTTATGGGGTTCATCATCAATTTCTCTCACTTTTCTAAGAACAGAATTAGAAGGAAATGCTTATTCTGAACTTATTATGTACCCCCCACAAAAACATTTTTACTGTGAACAATAAAAGAACATCTATAGTTGTCACTGGAAAACAAACATGCATTTGTTGATTAACCTTTTGTGGGATCTAAAATAACCAACATGCCATGTTGTCAAAAACAGTGACAAATAATTTAGGGACTATTCATGTATTATCAGAATGAAACAGAAAACCTGATAATTCTCTTTGAAATCTAATGGGATAAAACTCTTCATCCACATTGACAATACAGAAATAAACACAATTTTCCTTGCGGCTCTAGGGCTCTAGCTCAGTTCTTGCCTGAGGTATGACATTTACATGTTCTCCTTGTTTTCTCATGAGTTTCAGGCCATCATCCAAAGACATGTTGTTAGATTGACTGAGGACTCTAAATGGGCCTGCTCTAAAAGAATGCATGCAGGTGGGTGGGTGTATGGATGTGCCTTATGAGTAAATGGGAAATTTAATTCTGCCAGTGCAACCAAGTTATACCCTGTACTGGATAAATGTATTCTCGCCTACATTTAGCACTAGAAATACTGTCAAAATAGCTAGCAAGTGTCCATCTTTATTATACAAACAATACAAATCAGACATAGTTAACAAACAAAAAATACATTCTGGATTGCACTATGCATATAGAAGGATGGCCAAAAGCTTAATTTTCAAACATGATACTTATAATTAAATGACCGCTCAAATGAGTACAACATGTAATATAAACTTTAAAAATGACACTTAAAAGCTTTAATACAAGTTTAAAACTTTTATACATGTTTAATCCAAAATGGCTTAGAACCCCAAAACAACTTGTAATTAAAATGTTGATACAAATAAAGGTAATACATTTCACTGAAAAAGGTACAAAATGAATAGCCACGGTATATCAACTTTTTGAATCAAATTTGTTAAAACAATTGACAACAAGCATTCTAGTTCTACTTTATACTTTAAATTAATAAGAAGCTACAAATGCATAAAACAAATGTTTTATATAGTGCCTTTCCATAATGAGCACTATGATAAGATGCTTTATAAGTATTAAGATGTAACAAAGTCAATTACATTAATTTGTTCAGGAACGGAGCACAGACCATGCAGAGTCACCCAAATCTAAAGGTTAATCATCTTCTCCAGATTAAAGAACAGAATGGATCATTATTAATAAGAGATCAAAAGTAGATAAGACATATAACTATTATGCCATAAATACTTTATATGTTATTCTCACAATCATGATAACTGTGCAGTATTCACTTATCAGATAATAGCTTACAAATCTTTAAAGCAAATGCTATATGTGGGAAACAGTGCCAATATAATATAAGCATACACTAAGAACATTAAAACAAACCTTGGGTTAGGGTTATGCTAACGCATAACGCATTGACGCTACCTGCCAATTTCAATAAAAGCATCAATTGTATTTAGCAGAGGGCAGTGTTGGAAGACTACATTACGCACACAAGAGGGGCTGAGATCCTATTGATAAAACACATGTGGCTTCCATGAATTTTCCTTCACAAGGCATTCATTTGATAAATGGCTTTAAGAATCTAAGTATTAACTGTTAGGCTTAGGTCTGTCTGCCTTACTAGAAAGTCAATTTCTTAATTAGCACTTAAGTTAATTTGTCAAGAACAACTCTTGACTAATTGTTTTCCATTCCAAAGAAACAAAGTTTTCATAATTATTTTGAGAATCATGTAATAAACAACAAATCTACCCTCCATGCATCAAAGGCCTAGTTAAAAAAGGGCATCTCAAATCCAAGAGTACAGTTATTTGTAATAAATCATCTAAACAACTAATAGTACAGTAAGAATTATCTGCCACAGTAGAAAGTCTATTTCCTAACCAACCCCTAATTTAACTAGGCAAGTACTATTTGGATTCATTTAATTTAAGTACTTAACTTTTGTTTCTTGCAGTCACTAGTAAAAAGGAGCAGAGATTATTGTCACATGTCATTACCAACCAGGCTTTCCTTCTCTACCTTCAATTTAAACTGACACATGGAAAGAAATCCTTAAAGCCTTAGTATATTTTAAACCAGCTGCTGAGCTACACAGATTTAATTTAAACCAGAGGTTTTCTGACCCTTAGTCAGTGCTCTTGAAACTTCTCCCCAATGACCAGCATGCCAATCATTACAGGACCCTTTAAATGTCTGGAAATTAAGACCCTGGCTAGCAGTTATTCCTCAAATAATTTTTTTATGCTTTGGCCAATTTGACAATTGACTAAAAACATACCACCTCTAATCTAACCTAATGACAACATGTTAATGCAACACTGAATAATAATACACTCAAGCAAAATATTTTAAAAATAATATTGAGGAAAATGGCTGGTATACATAAATGTTTGATCCACGTCCCAATATTTCTTGTAAAGTTAATTGCTAATGCCAGTGATTCATGTCAGAGTGCCTGTAAACAACTAAGATTTTGTAATGGAAATAATCATGGCTTGCAGTCACACAGGCAGCCTTACCCAGAAATCATGAAAAAGGTATAGAAAAGAAAAAGAAACTTTGGCATCTTAAATTTTGGACTTCATGAATACAGTTTTAACCATATGTATCAATGGTTTTACTAAAGTAATAGAACATGCAACCTGTGATTAACTCACTCCACATTTAGCAAAGTCACTTCCTATCTTTCCCACCTTTCTAAAAAGGATTCTCCGACTTCCCCCAAGAAGTAGAGAGAGCTAAAACCAGGATGAGATCATATCAGGTTTTTAGCCTGGAAGTGTGAAATGCCTCTCCAAAATAGAAGAAAGGATGTAATTGACTTTAATTATTCTGATGACTTTAACAGTAGAGTTCAATCAAGAAACTGATTAATATATTTAAATTTTACATAAGGAAGATTGCATATTTCATATATAATGCATGCCATATATGTGGATCCTATTCATAAATATTCTGCTTGAGTTATAAAATATTTTCTTTAAATATAGGGCAACACTTTGCCTATAATATTATATCTGATAGTATAAACATAAATGTTTGTGTGTGAAAATATATATAGATATTTAAATAGTACATAAAGATGTCTCCAGCAGGGTTAGTGTCTCTATTTATTTATTTAAAAATTAAACCTTGTAAACTCAATGTAATTAATTTTTATAGTAAACAATAGTTCTTTTAAACAACTTAGATTTTTTTCACCAATACCACAATAGCATGTTAAACGTCAGTGGTTACTACTGATGTAGGGCTTTAAAGAATTTCAAAGTAAAATTTAATATGTAGGAAATTATTTATAATAATGTGTTACTTCTCACCAGATCAAAATTATTTTTAATATGGTAGGTAGCAATGTTTTTTTAATTTGTGTTTTAAATAGGAAAAGTTAAAACATTTTAACTGCATTTTGTTCTTGTCAGATGACAAATGGTAAATAAAATAATCAAAGAATTATAAAGTCAAATTTAGACCACCCATTATCTTATAGTCCATCAAATCATTTAAAAACTAAAATCTTGGTTTATATGTATAATACTAGCAGATGGCTAAAAATTTTACAATTATGTTTGCTAAGGGTGTGACTTTTTACATAAAAAATCTCTCGCCAGTTTTCATCATAGATGCATTAACTTCTCAGAACAAAAAAGGGTGGTAGATGGGTATTCAGAAAGTCATCCATTCTTCTTTAAATGTATGTAGGAAAATGTACATTTAGAGTGTTGTGGTTTCATATAGCTGGTTCATGGCTTATTCTTTTGGAGCTGTTTACTGAACAAATTCCATCCATAAACTTGTTACTGTACCACTTCTTAGTAAAGGTGTGGACAAAAATGCTTTGAGAGTATTACATTTTAATGCAAAACAAAATTGTATGTTGTTGTAGAGTTGAGTCCTGGGTCCCACTCCTAGCCCAGTCACCAACTGCAGTATTCCGTCCACACTCAGGTTTTCCAGCATACTTACACTTTCTAAATATGTGGTGGTTAGACTTATATGTGACTTTAATCTGGCAGGATGTTAGTGTGTGCCGTTTGATAAACTGAGGTCCAATTTCAGCTCTTGTTCCTTTATTTTGGTCAGTGGTATTAGGATAAGACTTTACCATCTCCTCTCTCCATATACTGTATGTAAATGAATGGATTTACAAAATAAAAAGGTATCGCATAATATGGAAGTGACTCCTACATTTCTTCAATTACAGCACTGAAATAAAGGCACAAATATTTATATATAAGCATAAATCCATCACGAAAACAAAACCATCTTAAGGCGGCTCCCGAAAGTCTGCTGTTGCGTACTGTTTTGGCAACGACAAAAGTGTTGAGACTACTAGAAATTGCTCTGTTATAAGCAAAAATTCACTGGGTTTGATTTTTTAGTGAACACGACAAAAGTTAAAAGAACATAATACTCAAATAAAGAAAATGAAATGGATGTTTAAAAATATACCACTAATTTTAATCATGAGCAATACACAACATATCTGCTAGTTCTCTGCAGGTTTTGTCACTATTCACTCAACTTTCTATTCTCACTATTTCACACAAAGAAAAAAATGTACATGAACGAGCTAAAACACACAATGATGAGATTTTTCTTAATTTTGCAGTTGCTATCAGTGAGCAAACAATTCTCCATTAATCATATAAATAATCTTGATTTTGGCAATGATAAAATAGCAGAAATAAAGTTTACTTTATGTACAGTATATAACAATATCAGACTTACCTACATATATACTGTAACACTGGGTGTTTTTCAATACCAAATATCAACCTAAAGGTAACACTCATCTGAAGATTTAGTAAAGGATTATGAAGGGTGTTGAGAGCAGCTGCACACAAAACAAAAATCCTTTGATGTCTTTTAAATCATGAGCCCCATGTGGCACTCTGTGAAGCTGTCAGCACCCAGTGTTCACTTTGAAACTCTTTACTTCATCCACTTTAATAAACTTATTTTCAAGTAAAGCAACGGGGAATCGAAACAATCAATGTAAATCTTAAGGGTGAAGGTTACATTTTATTAGGGTGTAAGACGGTTTTGTTTTATTTTCCTGCAAGTGATGATGCCAAAAATATCACAAGAAACTAACCCACTGAGATTAAGGATATTCATAGAGGTACTTGAGAAAGTACTTGTAAAAAATCATGTTGCCAGTAAATAAAACATAGAAATGAGGGAATCACAAAAAGGTCACTTTCAAAATTAAAAAATAAATCCAAATTTAGTGCCAAAATGTTGAAAAAGCTAAGACAGGTTCAAAGGTTGTATATCAAGCCAGTTATAGCCAAATTAACATTTCAAAAACAGTACTGATCACAGGAACTGTGTCATATTTTAGGTATTTTGCCTTAAAAGCTGTTTCTGTAATACATTTGTCAGGTTAACAATGCATGGACAGGAACTGGCAGGTAAGCATGTATTTAAAGATTACTGTGATAAAAATAACTATAAAAAAAAAAAAACTATGTAAAACTATTTACACTTATACATTATATTTTTTTCTACAGATCAAAATGGTTTTAATAACAGAATAAAAGTATTAATTATTTTTTGATAAATGCTCATATTGAGTATCAAAGATGTAAACTGTCAGACTCCTTTATGGGCATTATCAAAATAAATCTGAGCTACACAAACTTATGGAAACTGTAGACGTTAACATGGCATTGGCAAGAAGGTTTGGCTGGGACAATGAGTCTTTAACATGGCCAAACTAAGTGACCAGGCAAAAAGGCCTTAGTCAGGGAGGTGACCAACAAACCAATGGCCATTTTAACAGAACTTCATTAAGTCCTCTGCTGAGATAGGAGAACCTTTCAGAAGAATAACCATCTCAGCAGCACTTCATCAATCAGGTGTTCATAACAGAGGGACTAGACAGAAGTCACACTTAAGGAAAAGGCATATAACAGCCCTCTTGGAGTTTGCCAAACAGCAAAAAGGACTCTGATAGCATGAAGAAAATGATCTCTGATAGAATGAGACAAAAACTGAAATCTTTTGGCAGAACTCCAAGCACTATGTCTGGTGAAGACCAGGCACTGATCATCATACAATGGTGACAGCATCATGCTATGAGGGTGAAGCAGAGGGACAGGGAGACAGGTCAGAGTTCAGATAGCGGATCACCTTTGAGCATGACAATGACCTGAAGCAAACAGCCAAGACAATGCTGGGACAAGTCTCTGACTGTTCTTGAATGGCCCAGCCAAGGTCCAGGCTTGAACCCTACAGGGGATTTAATGGTGTTTTATAGGTTATGTCAAGAGGAATGGGATATATTGACCAAGCCTAGGTGTGTAAAGCTAGTATAGACTTATCCAAGGAGACTCAAAACTATTAACTACTGCCAAAAGGGCTTGATTTTCAAAAAATGTACTAACCTTTCTGAAAGCATTTTTTTTTTACTTTGTCATTATAGGTTATTAAATGTAGACTGGTAAGAAAAATGCTCTATTGGGCTAATGTTCCACTTAAAATTAAATCTACAACATAATAAAGTAAGCAAAAAGTGAAGGGGTCTGAATACTTACTCTATCCTCTATATGTATATTTCACATGGAAGTGGAATTTGGCTGTAATTATGGGTTGCAAATCCCCAAGAAAGGTGTGATCAAATTTCGGCAGTATGTAAAAAAAGCTATCATAGGAATAGTAAAATAGTAGGAGAGAAAAAACAAGCCTCAGAAATAGACATGTGCATGTTAAGACTACCTGTCTCAGTATGCAAGTGTATGCTTGTGATCCCTGTTCAGTGTTAATTTCTAGCTTGTAGCCTATGCTGCCAAGATACATGAAATCAGAAATTATAGACATCAGTTTTATAAAGCTTATTAAACCCAAATCTTTTCCCCCGAGTATTAAGATAACAGTGTTAGTGCAGTATACACTATAAATATTAAAAGTACAATAAAACTTTTATTCAATGAAATATGTAATCAACAGGCTATTAGTTTGTTGAGCAAATTCATCCTTGTTACTTCAATAAACAAAATAGGTATCTCCTGAACATTCTGAGCATAAACAAATTTTAACTACTATTCTACAAATAGAAAACCTTGGAGGCTGCTCATCTTGTACTCAAATTTAAGGTGGCTAGAATTTTCCTATGACAGTTATGTAGACAATACACTATTTTTTAGAATTCTAGGAGGACAAGCATAAGGCATATTGTACTTGGGTTCTTAGAACATAGCTGATAATTATATAATTAACTGACTTCTAACACCACAATCACTTATTATAAACTTCCTCTCTACCTTTAGCACCAGTGCATGTTGCTTTACTGGTAAAGCATAGCAAATAGTACGGTTATTTCTACATTACTACAACCGCCAAACAGACTAAAAAAACTTGTCCAAAAACACATAGTACTATCAGTCATGCGGAAAAAATAACTTTATGGTTTAAAGTGCATTGTCTGGTGCACCAAGCACACTGCCTACCCCAAATAAACTCTGCTATACTAAAGTAAGGAAACTGAATAAAACATGTATAATTAACTCTTATTAGTGTAAAGATTTGTGTTTAGGGTTAAGCACAATGCTCCAGAAATACCTCATTAAAGTATAAAAGATAATACAAGCTGGTTAGGTTTCAGATGAAGGAAGCAGTCCACTGGTACAATTGTTTTGAGATGGCAAGTATGAAACAGAGGAGAGGTGAACCGCAGCGTGAAGTTGTTAAAAAGTAATGACTGGAAATAAGGTTAATGCTGAAGTTAGACTGATACCTTCCACCTTAACACCAGGAACATATTCAAAGAAAGAGTCATATCCACAGGCGTGCACTGTAAAGCCCTCCACCAAGGTTTGCGGCACCCAGTAGACAAGCAAGTGCGACCCGTCCTCACGCCACAGGCGAAAGGCTCCGAGAAGAAATGCGCGCTTCCCTGTTGCCAGGTCAACGTGCCTACCTGTCCTTGGGCAGGCGGCCAGGGCGCTCTTCTTGGCCGTGTCGTCTTTCCTGGCACTCGGCTCCGAGACTCCGACGGACCTGTGTGTGGAGCCCGTGATCCGTTGTTTCATCTCAGAGGAGAGCAGACGGCCCTTGTGCATCCACTCTTGCATCTTGTTGACCGTCACCCCCGGCGGCTTCACCGGGCCGCTTTCCCCCGCGTAGCCTTCAATTTTGCTTCCCTCGTGTTCCACAACCTCTGAGAATCCTGCAAAACGGTTTACCGTGGCAACACTGTCTTTTTTGTAATGTCCTGCCAGGATGTGTCCGTTCGGTACTTCTTGGATATGCAGTTCGCATTCTTTGTTATATGTACCGATGCTTACCAAATGAGGGTACCCGGTGTGGTCCGCAGCCAACCTCACATCCCCGTCACTAAGTGAACGGTATAAGCCAGTTGTGTATCTAGCCATCGTTATGTCCCCCGTGCTTTTACGGACGTCGCTACTTTTGGTAAAGCCAGTTTCGCATACTATCCGACTGACTAAGGGTGCCGCCATGCGGGTTGCCTGCTCCGGAGGTGCCACTCCAGCGGGGCACCCATCTGTCTCCAATGCCTTGGCAGAAGACTGCGTACACACGCTGTCCTCTGAATGGCAGCTGGAAGTGCTCACCTGATCAGCAAAAACGGTGCTGCCCGCCTGATTGTCGGTCCCAATATCATGCATAGCGTTAATCAACAAGTAGTACGCTTCTTGGAGCTGTGTTCGGAGTCTGTCGGTTTCCTGGGCACTGTTTTTTCCCAGATTGTTTGCGATCTCACAACTAACCAGCCTCGGGAATGGGGACTCTTTGGCGGGATCGGCAACCATTTGAAGACCATTGCTATCGCACTCGTAGTTGTCATAGTAGTCTTCATCCTCACTGTCTATCGAGTTGTGTCGCTGCATTCCCTCCCTTACATTAGCTTCAAACCCATTTAAGGTCTGATAGCTAAGGCAGGTCAAGTCCGTGGGAAAGTATGCGGGACCCTGAAAGCTATCACCGTAACTACGGCTATATGTCAGGCCATTTCCGCAACTCTGTGACAACATAAGAAGTGAACCGTCTTGTGTACTATCCCGAGAGACGCTGCGGCCAGTTTCTGCGGCCGAATTTAAATCAACTCGCACCCCGGTTTCTCGAGTCTCTATCATTCTGTAATCTATGTGTGAGCTAAATCCAGGACCTCCAACAACACCATTTCGGGATGCAATATTTATCATGTTATTCTTCGAAACAAAGTACTGGGCATCTCTCCAACACGCGTGCCCAGTACGTCCAAGAGCGCTTTCTCCGTTTAAACCGTGATTCTCATAAATCCCAAATCCAATGGAGTCCCCAGTGTACTGCCGGGGAATAAAGGCATGTCTATGTGCATCTGACCTCCCGAAGGACGCGGGTCGCGTGGGGCTAATGAAATGAGGATCGTGCTCATTAAAGCGACTCATCATGTCTCTCTCGCTCATTTTCTGCAATGTGGCTCTTTGAAGAGGCCCCCCCACGAGCTGCTCATTATCTCGACCCCGAAACTCCTCGGCGTTCTGATCGCTGAGCATCTCCAGGCTGTTCACTCGCACAAAGGTCTCACAGGGAGCAGATGTGCTTCCAGCCACAATCACCCGGTCTGATCGCACTACACTAATCTTGCGCTCTGTACTGCCCTCACTCCTTTTGGTCTTGCCCCGACTAGCACTTGTCGCGACCTCTGTTGACGACTGCTCTTCGGCTAGTTGCTGGAAAACTTTTTCTTTACCTTCACGGTTATCGCAATTGGAAGCGACGCCGAATCCCACAGCTGCTGTGGCTGTCTTGGATTTCTTGCCCCGGAGTTTTGCTAGTAATGTCCTCCGCAGAGGATCAGCCATTCCTTGTATGCGCTCGTATTTCTCCACTTTTTAGTGGCTGCTCTCCGGTGAGTTGAAAGCAGTTTGCATACGAATCCTTCCGATCGAAGATTCGGTGTACCCCGCGTGTCTCTCCATTCTCCAACAACTTTTTGCCACACAGTCAGGATCCTTCGCCGGGTGCCTTACGCTCTCACCCCTCCTCCTTCTTCTTCTCCTCCTCCCCCTCCCTCTTTACACACAAACACACACACACTCACTCACTCTCTCTCTCTCTGATCTGTAGTTCAAATACTTGAAATATTTTCAGAGAGGGTGAAAGGGCAGATCTCAATTGCGCAAGCTCTATCTCGCTAAAATTTCTTTTCCGGTGTGGAGTTGGCGTTCATAAGTGTACCGGGAGAGTCTAAGGGTAGGGTTCCGATAAGTGCTATCAAGGCCCGATACAAGAAACCCTTTGCTCAAAGTGGGAATGTCTTGGAAGAGAGATGTGTTTTGCTCGTTTCTTTTTAAATCTTATTGCATTAGGAAACCGCATTTAAATTGATTACCTCATTTCTACAGTATAGGTAAAATAGGCAAAGTGAAACTGCAGAAGCATTTTGAATATTATTTTATTCATTTTTGTTTTACGTAATTACTATTTTTTGAATGTCAAAATTTTATCAAGTTAATATTGTATTCAAAGCGCAATAAAAAGTTTAGCCCTGAGTTTTGCCTTGCACTGACACGCATACGCAGACTAACGGCATTGAAATAAATATTGCTGGGTTAAGGGGGGGGTGGAATGAGTCTAGGAATTCTAACTATCCATCTCAGTAAATGATGTAGTGAGTCATAGCGTGAGAACGAGTTGACTGCTGCGTTTTAGTATGACAATTCCCTGCGTTACCGGCTTTTATCGTTATGTTAAGGCGCTTTGCCCAAACATTTAGTAGTCGATTTGTAGCGGTTAGAATGTGTAATCGCCTGTGGCAGACATCAAACGTGGCGCAGCAGTTTTATTCACCACAGACCTGGCATCTTCAATATTCAATGTTGGGTTAGGAGTCCATCTTACTATGTACCACCTTTAAAATAAAATTGGTTTAGCATCAATGCTGCAAAAGTGTTTTTATCTCAACTCTCTCTCTCTCGTGTGTGTGTGTGTGTGTATATATATATATATATATATATATATATATATATATATATATATATATATATATATATATATATAGATAGATAGATAGATAGATATACACACACACACAACTTGGTTAAGTGCCGTTACAAAGCCATTATTTTTAAGAGTCTGTCTGTCTATCTATCTAGGTTAGTAGATTTATTTGTTTTCTTGTTTATTTTTTCTGCACCTTTGAGTTTTATGTTAAGATTACTGAAAGTTTGGATATGCGTTCATGCTGTTTCTTCCATTTTTGCCATTTTATTCATGTTTGGGATTTATCTAATGTTTTGGTGATTTCATTACCATCAGAACAAGCCACAAACGTGACATGGTAAGAATGACACACGATTAACACTACTGTTTGTGTTTTCTTATGAGAATATAATAGGTGTATCTCCCCAACAACATTTTTTTTAATTTTTTTTTATCTCTGTCAGGAGTAGAAATCCCAGCAAAAATCTACTTGGCGACTTTGTGTGATTAATGCACTAAAAATTTCCGAGAAAAAATATTTTAACGCAACACCTAAATGCATTCATTTGACTATGCTTTTAATGTTGTTAATTAAGCATTGCCAAATGAATCCAGGTCTAATATTTGTAACGGGTTACTGGTGCTTGATCATCTTAAGTGTTGTTTCTTGATAGTGACCTTCACCTGCATACACAGGTGATGTTGCCACCCATACTTTATAATATGGGATCATTCCCTATTGGAATGTTATTTTCATACACATCATTTCATATATACGCTAGTTCTTGCTGCAGAGAATAACAGAACAATTAAAATCAAACCAGTTATACAAACGGAGTGACAATTTTATTTCTGCGGCGTACAAATGTTACAGACAAACAAGCTCTGCACACTCCTTTATTGCATTAATACATTGACAGAAAAAAGTCACATCCTGCAGTATAGCAGAAAGTCCAGAGCAAGACAATACACAGACTGTAAACATTGCTATGGTGATGTCTGCTAATGCAAGTCCACCTGTGAAACTAAAAGGCTGTCGAGGTATACAGTATACTGTAGATCTGAAAGGGGGGAAAGAATGTCAGTGGGTCAACCCTGTCCCTAGCAACAAATATATTTGACATCAAGCTTTGTTCGGTCGCCATGAAAGGAAATCCAAGTTGAAACTGCACAATGCAAGTGCTACCAATGTCTGAGTGGCTAAAGAGCAGATGACACAGGGAGGAATTGCTCGGTTCCTTATAGCTCAGGCTTCCCCCACAGCAGACATGGTACAGTATGTTGTTGTCATTTAATTAACTGTATATTATCTATGTACTGTAGTTTACTGTATTCTAGGAGTATTATTCTGTAACTATTGCCTAACTATTAGAGTTAGGCAATAATCAGTGCAAATTGATCATAGTAGGTAGATTTATTTTCTGATTCATAAATGATGTTTTATGACAATGTGCAAATTAAAACATCTAAATAAATAATCCTATCAGACTATCCTGTATGATCTGTAACTATGATGTATATTTAAAAGTTTTCTTTTTAGTCTGTCCTGCTTGATGGTATAGCGTATTAATGAATGTTGCCATACTGTTTTTTGTCTTTGTTCAAGGAAATTAATTTTTTTATTACAAGCGTGGGTTTCATATCTCTACTAGAAGAAAAAATAAAGCAAAGGAAAAGCAAAGTTTGCAGTACATTGTATTTTATAATAAATAACTATAGGACATATTTAGTTACTACCCCAATTCCACCCAAAAACAAAAAAGTTGAGATGCTGTGTAAAATGTAAATAAAAACAGAATGCAATGACTTGTAAATCCCACAACAGAACACAGAAAATATATCAAATGTTTAAAGTGAGAAAATGTACCATTTTAAGAAAAGAATAAGGTCATTTTGGATTTGATGGCAGCAATACATTTTAAACATGTTTGGACAGGGCCATGTTTACAACTGTGTAGCATCCCCTTTTCTTTTAATAACAGTCTGTAAATGTCTGAGAACTGAGGAGACCTGTTGCTGGAGTTTTAGGAGAGGAATGTTGTCCCATTCTTGTCTGATATAGGATTTTTAGCTGCTCAACAGTCCTGTGTTGTCTTTGTTGTATTTAGGTTTCATGATGTACCAAATATTTTCAATTGATGAAAGGTCTGGACTGCAGGCAGGCCAGTTCAGCACCCGGGCTCTTCTACCACAAAGCCACACTGTTGTAATAAATGCAGTATGCAGTTTTGCCATTGTTTTGCTGAAATATACAAGGCCCTCACTGAAAAAAGACATCATCTGGATGGGAGCATATGTTCCTCTAAAACCTCTATATACCTTTCAGAATTGATGGTGCCTTTCCAGATGTGCAAGATGCCAATTCCACAGGCACCACCATACTATCAGTGATTAAGGTTTTTGAGTGATAACAGGCTGGATGGTCTCTCTCCTCTTTAGTCTAGAGGATGCATCATCCATGTTTTCCAAAAAGAACTTCAAATTTCGACTCGTCTGACCACAGAACTGTTTTCCACTTTGCCTCAGTCCATTTTAAAATTATCTTTGTCCCAGAGAGAAGACGGCAGTATTTCTGGATCACATTCATATATGGCTTCTTCTTTGCATGTTAGAGTTTTAACCTGCATTTATGGATGATACGGCGATCTGTGTTCACAGGCAGTAATTACTGGAAGTGTTCCTGAGCCCTTACATTGATTTTCATGTAAGTCTCATACCTGTTTTTAATGCAGAGCCGTCTGGGGGGCCAAAAGTCACAAGCATCCAATACTGTTTTTCAGCCTTGTCCCTTGTGCACAGAGATTTCTTCAGATTCTTAGAATATTTTGATGATATTATGTACTGTAGATGATGAGATATTCAAAGTTTTCACAATTTTACGTTGAGGGAACATTCCACAATTTGTAGACACAATGTTTTGCAGATTGGTGAAACTCTGACCATCTTTACTTCTCACAGACCCTGCCAAGATGTTCTTTTTTATACCCAATCATGTTACTGACCTGTTGCCAATTAACCTAATTAATTGTGAAATGTTCCTCCAGCTGTTTCTTTTTAGCACCACTTACTTTTCCAGCCCCCATCTCAACCTATTTTGAGACATGTTGCTGTCATCAAATTCAAAATGAGCTAATATTTTGTGTGAAATAGTAAAATGTCTCACTTTCAACATATATGTTTTCTATATTGTGAATAAAATATGGGTTTATGAGATTTGCAAATCATTGTATTGTTTTTATTTACATTTTACACAGTGTCCCAACTTATTTGAAATTGGGGTTGTACTTTTTTGTCAAGTCCTGTTAAGTTACTTATGTCTTCCTGACTGTTGGCTATTTTACTTAAGACAACATTTCTGTGTCTCACTAAACAGCTATGGTCCAGTCTCAATAAGCTGACTTACTAGGAAGTAACTCAGCAGCAGCTTTGTCTCTCTAGCCAACCATCTTTCAGAATGCTTTTTGTTTTTTGTACAATTACATTACACATTAGCAAGGCTGCTGCTTTCTTGTGTTAGTTGGTTCTTTTTTGCTGTGTAACAGTTTTCTTGTCTCTGTCTTTCAAGTGCACAGCCATCCAATCCATTATGTAATTTGAAGCCTTTGTTGTGTCTGCTGAGCCAGCCAGTCCACAACCTATTTAGCAGTTGCCTTGTTGTTGTCCTCTCTGTGCATCTTGCCATCAAGAGACAGGGAGCGGCTGTGTAGTTTTTCTTGACTTTGCAGTTGGTAAATCTTTTGGATTAGGAGTCAGCTGCCCCGCCACATTTTTTTATACAGTCTGTCATTGGCTGTTTTGTCAGTCGGTCCTATTTAGGCTGGCAGTTGCTATATTTATGGTTAATCTGCACAACCAGCCAATCTCATTAAGGTGCCTACTGTTGGTTTATGTGGTCTGCAGCTATATTCAGATGGGTGTGTAAATGTAAATTTAAGTTTCTGGTTTTGATCTGACTTCCCTGCCTAAGTGTATGTCACATTTCTTTTAAGTCTGTTAGAAGGAAAACAATTTTTTGTTTCAATCACTTTGCCTAATGCTGACGGGATAGACATCTGTGAATCTAAACTTGGATTACATGGGACTAAAAATGCAAGAGTGCTTTAGGCTTTCAAACTTTCTTTTCTTTTTCTATAAATTGTCATAAAATGTTAATCAGTGTGGGTTCAATTATATAAGACCCTTTTTTATGGATTACGCACAGTAAGCATTGCAATACAGGCAAAGAAATGCAGTTACTGTGTCCACAAGTTCTGTTTGAAATAAAAAAAAAATTTGCTCATCATCTCCTACTAAAGCCTCCAAAAAGGAAAACTCAAGCAAGTGACATTGTGCAGTTTGTTAAATACAGCCTCCTGATGGGAAGTATGCACAAAGAACTGCAAAGAACAAATTTGGAAAATGCTTCTGTAGAGACCTGGGAACATGACCCCACCATTTGTTTTTGTTTACTTTCTAGTTTTTGTAATGATTGGTGCAGCAGCATTTTGAATTAAATAAAAGCTGCATATAAAATAATATGAACAGCCAGTGAATGATACATTTCAGTAGTTAATCCTATTACAAATATAGGGTGGTCCAGATCTAATTATGCAATTTTCATTATGCTATAACGTATTAAGTTTATTACATAGAAAATCACCTGAAAAATCCTGGACCATCAAGAAGTGTGCAAACTGATGACATGAAGAATCGTTTTTGCGCCGAACTGGAATCGTCCCCGGATAAATCAAAGTCATCCAGATGATCTGGATCTGCATAATTAGATCAGGACCACCCTGTACATGCATGAAATAATTTCAAAGTCTCATCCTTAGTCAGAAACCGTCTTAATTTGTGCAATATTTTCAAGGAAAAAATGGACTTTAGATAGTTTCGTAGTGTGTGTTTTTAAAAGACATACAGGTATCAAAGATAACATCTAAGTTGCATGCTGATTCAGTAAAATTGAAGTTTAGACCAGTTGAGTTAAAAAGTGTCAGCATACTATTTCAGTCTGCATCACTCCCCCCAGTAAACAACAGTTCTGTTTTTTCTGAATAGAAACAAGTAGTTATCATCCATTCTTTTAATAAACTGACCCAGTTAATTAAGAACACTATGGAAGAAATATCATTTGTTCTAAAAGAAAGGTAGAGCTAGGTGAGGGTTGTCTGCATAAAAGTGAAAATGAATGTTTTGTTCCCTAGTAATAGTTCCTGACGGAAGCATGGAAAGTGAAAACATTAAAGGTCTGAGTACTGAGAGTTGCGGGACACCATATTAACTTTTAAATATAACAATGGAACACATTTCTGTACCTATTGAAATTGATTTGATAAATGTGAACTAAGTCACGTAAGGACAGTGCTTGAGAGTACAATGTAATATACCAGCCAATGTTATAGAATGGTCAAACAAAAAAGGGAAACATAAGTAAATAAATGAAAATGAAATAAGGTTAACATTAAAGTAAACCAACAAACACATAAAAGAAAGTGCAATGATATGTAAAAAGTAAAAGAAAAAATATAAGAACAATCATAGTAGAAATTTGGAGGCCAATAGTTTGAACTATTATTTAGAAAGAAGACACAGATGTCAGTGTGACATGACAATTTGAGAAAGAGCTGCGAAAGGTCACAGAAAAAAACTGGAAGGTATTTTTGCACAGTAGTAATGCTTTGCCGAATGTGGCTCTGTCTGATTCAAACAAGGACTCTAAGTTGATAACACATAATCACAGCTAACATATAAATAGCCACCATGTTTCCAGG
Organism: Polypterus senegalus; assembly: GCF_016835505.1. Lineage (NCBI taxonomy): Eukaryota > Metazoa > Chordata > Cladistia > Polypteriformes > Polypteridae > Polypterus > Polypterus senegalus. Next base: position 63,703,256 of record NC_053167.1, read on the forward strand.
ACTGCTTCTTTGTCACAGTGTATATTCAACTAAATTAAAGAATGAATCAAGAGATAAACAGAAGATAAATAATTGTTTTCCTTTAAGACTAAAATAATAAAATGAAAATGGTCTTGATGTGTAATGTTAGTGCAACAGATACTTCACAATACTCAGATCATTATCACAGCTTATAGAAACAGGTCTGTTTAAGGTATGTATAGTTTTACGACTTAGTACATTTTCTTGACATGGCATACAGGGAAGAGAACAAAGGATAAATCCACACTGTTGTATCAAATTAGTGCAATATTACAAATAAAAAGATTTTAAAACGCTTACTTGCACTGCTGAATGCTGTTAGGCATGGAAGAAAGAGTAAGATGACCTGGAAATGTAAGTAACAGGTTCTTACTTAAAGAAAGTATGTAAAGTCAAAGGCTTTGTTTAAAGCAGCAGAGTTCAAGATGGAAAGTTTATAAAACCAGTAAGTTTTTCATTGAAGTACTGTACTTTTAAATTATTACAGCATCAATATTATAGCAGTCATTCAGCTAGTCACATTAGTGGAGCTAACTAGTGCAACATTAGAGTTAAGATCTTTTCAGCCTAAGGTTAGGATAGAAACACTTGCTGATGATGAAGAAATTAATTAATTAATCCATCTTGCAGTGGTCAGTATGTGTTATGGTTGCTTTCTCTGTAGAATCTGCATGTTCATGTCTCCAAATGAATTTGCTTCACTACTATGATTTTCCACTTATTTTTCAAGGATGTGTTTGCTATATTCCAACCTAGCTTTACTCCCTAGCATATGAATAATACAAATTCTTACTGTAATTTTTGGTCATTTTCAAGTATTATTTTTCCTGTTTTTGTTTTTATGTATTTTTTTGTTAATATTGTTTAATGTAAATGTTGTTTCAATATTTTGTGAGGTGTATAAGTGCCACAAATCCACATTTCTTGAGTTTTGTGGGTGGAACCCCCCCAGAGCAGAGCCAATACGACCTCACTGCTAAGGATCTACCCACAGACTTTACAGTGGGTACGGAAAGTATTCAGACCCCCTTCAATTTTTCACTCTTTGTTATATTGCATCCATTTACTAAAATCATTTAAATTTATTTATTTTCCTCATTAATGTACACACAGCACCCCATATTGACACACAAAAAAAATAATTTTTGAAATTGTTGCAGATTTATCAAAAAAGAAAAACTGAAATATCACATGGTCCTAAGTATTCAGACCCTTTGCTGTGACACTCATATATTTAACTCAGGTGCTTTCCATTTCTTCTGATCATCCTTGAGATCACCTTCATTTGAGTCCAGCTGTGTTTGATTATACTGATTGGACTTGATTAGGAAAGACCTTACAGCTCACAATGTATGTCAGAGCAAATGAGAATCATGAGGTCAAAAGGAACTGCCTGAAGAGCTCAGAGACAGAATTGTGGCAAGGCACAGATCTGGCCAAGGTTACAAAAAAATTTCTGCTGCACTTAAGATTTCCAAAAGCACAGTGGCCTCCATAATCCTTAAATGGAAGACATTTGGGACGACCAGAACCCTTCCTAGAGCTGGCCATTCGGCCAAGCTGAGCTACCGGGGGAGAAGAGCCTTGGTGAGAGAGGTAAAGAAGAACCCAAAGATCACTTTGGCTGAGCTCCAGAGATGCAGTCAGGAGATGGGAGAAAGTTGTAGAAAGTCAACCATCACTGCAGCCCTCCACCAGTCAGGGCTTTATGGCAGAGTGGCCTGTCGGAAGCCTCTCCTCAGTGCAAGACACATGACAGCCCGCATGGAGTTTGCTAAAAGACACCTGAAGGATTTTGAGATGGTGAGGAATAAGATTCTCTGGTCTGATGAGACCAAGATAGAACTTTTTGGCCTTAATTCTAAGCAGTATGTGTGGAGACAACCAGGCACTGCTCATTATTTGTCCAATACAATCCCCACAGTGAAGCATGGCGGTGGCAGCATCATGCTGTGGGGGTGTTTTTCAGCTGCTGGGACAGGATGACTGGTTGCAATCGAGGGAAAGATGAATGCGGCCAAGTACAGGGATATCCTGGACAAAAACCTTCTCCAGAGTGCTAAGGACCTTAGACTGGGCCGAAGGTATGCCTTCCAACAAGACAATGACCCTAAGCACACAGCTAAAATAACGAAGGAGTGGCTTCACAACAACTCTGTGACTGTTCTTGAATGGCCCAGCCAGAGCCCTGACTTAAACCCAATTGAGCATCTCTGGAGAGACCTAAAAATGCCTGTCCACCAACGTTTACCATCCAACCTGACAGAATTGGAGAGGATCTGCAAGGAGGAATGGCAGAGGATCCCCAAATGCAGGTGTGAAAAACTTGTTGCATCTTTCCCAAGAAGACTCATGGCTGTATTAGCTCAAAAGGGTGCTTCTACTAAATACTGAGCAAAGGGTCTGAATACTTGGGACCATGTGATATTTCAGTTTTTCTTTTTTAATAAATCTGCAAAATTTCAAAAATTCTTTTTTTTGTCTGTCAATATGGGGTGCTGTGTGTACATTAATGAGGAAAAAAATTAATTTAAATGATTTTAGCAAATTCCAGGGGGTCTGAATACTTTCCGTACCCACTGTATATTCAGGCTAAAGATATTAGGTTTTTTAGGGTGTCAAAGGAGTATGGTGGAATACTGTTTGTGTATATTATTCTGATTTTTTTTTAGGTTTTATGGATATTTTTGCCTCTGTTTTTTGGATTACTACTTATTGGATAGAGGTTTAGGTTTGTTTCGTATTGGAATGTCTTTTATTCTAAACCTTTGCAACTTTATTTTGCCTTTTCCCATTTTCTTTTTTATGAATAAAAATTGAATTTATTTTATTTTTCTAATAATACTTTGCTGACCTTGTCCTTTATGCTGGAAGTCTTACAGTTTAACTCTCTTCTGAAGGACATTTTTTTGTTTTTGAACAAATCAATCTGAATGCCATGCCTCATGAGTTTTAGGGCCCCACTGCTTGGAGAGAGGCCTGTATGTTAGGCCCAGACTCGGTGAACCCCTAGTCTGGTCTGGTCTTTGCTATTTGGAGGCTTGTTCACCATTTTCTGTTATTTTGGTATGGCAGGTACATCACAGTGTCTTTTGTGTAAATTGGAAAAGTCTAAATTACCCTCATTTGAGCGAGTGAGGGCATTTGTGTGAGTGTGTCTTATGAATGACTGGCATCTTGTTCAAGGCTTATTTATGTCTTGTGGACAGTGCTGCCAGGATAGCCTCCAGTCTTTACAACTTCAACTAGAGTAAGCATGTTTGAAAGAGTGAATGTGTCTTGCTGCATCATATTATTAAAAGCTAGGTTAACCATTAAAGTATGTACTTTATATATTTGTCTGGCAAAAATACATGGTAAAACAAGTTATCCAGAGAATAAACAAATATAAATTGTGATTATTGAATAAATGGTAGTTAATCAAGTTTTTCTAATGATTGGAATAAATTTTTAACTCATAGGTAGTTTTGTACCATTCTCCAGTCCAGCCTTAAGAGCTCTAAGAACAATAAACTGTTTTCCTCACAATTCTCAAACTGTGTACCCTTTAATAATCAATTCTGGTTTTACTCATGTTTTATCAACCCAATGACTTATAAAAGTCTTAAAAAAATGATGAAACACAAATTTACTGTCATAAACTTGTTAATCCAAACACCAGTAAAAATAAATAATTCTAAAAAACCTCTGTAATGATTTAGTGTTAGACCAGTTAGTGTGTGTGTTACTGCCAGGACTACCTGACTGAATGAAGATACTTCTAAAGAGAAAGTGTTAATGTAGTTGGTGAAGGTGAAAGGTGAAGCAGGATTCAGAGCAATTTTGCATAGGTTAGATTGTGCAGCTTTTGATTCTCATGGGAAGATAACTCTGAACTTAATAATAATGATTCTGTATTATTTTCTGTGTTTTGATAAAACTTCAAAATGTCATGGCACTCGTTTAACAGAGATAACTATAAGCCAGGTGTATCACGTGTGCTCATTCCGAGCAAGAAGGGTAAGAGCCAATGCCATTTTTTATTGTAAAAGAAGACACTTTTACAAAGAGTTCAGTTCATTTGATTCCTAGTAAAAATGAACAATTTGAAAGATGAAAAAACCGACTGATTTTCAAGGAACTCTCCTTCTAAGAAGAAATTTTTCTTTTAATTTTTAAATTGAAAAAAGAATTTACTCCATTTACCTTTAACCATTTATTAATTTGTCTATGTACTTATTTTTACTAGCTTAAAGTTTTACTCTGCTGGTCTAGCTCTCTTTCTCAAAAAAAAGAAAAAAGAATCTTAAAAGGTTGATACCTGTCATGTTGGGTGCATGTCAAGGTGATCTGACAACATGATAAATCATCAATGTTAGATCCAAACAAAAAATATAGAATACTTGAACAAAGAGTCACACAAGTATAACATTATAAGAGATAATCATTAGTTTATAAAAATAAAATTGCCACATGTTAAAATGCCACTCCCTGTTTGTATGATGAAACCACATGACGATGATGTCACATAATGATTTGCTATTTATTGTAATAATCACCCAGAATCCCTGAGATTTTTCAGTTTGGGAAAGCAATAATCAAGAGGTTTCAAGGTATGGTTCATGACTGACTATTAATATTTACTGATCATGGTACCTAAGAACTACCTAAGAACTTGAGAGAAATGTATACAGCCTTCTTAGAGAATTTCATTGTAATGCTAGCCTGTGACTATGCCAGAATTGTTTCTAATTGCACATGCAAAATACAGTACCATATATATTTTGAGTGTTTTGTCATATTAATTATTTGTTAAATTAGTATTTTTAAAATTAGAGAAAGTACATGAATTCTGACAATCCTGTTGCTTCTATTATGAATTATTATCAGTCCCTTTTGTGTAATACTGCAGTAGAGGTCCACAAGTATTAAAACTAGTGGATCTGTTGGTGCTTTCTTTCCAGGATGCAACATGATGGAAGTGGCATCATTACTGGCATTACCTGATATAATTATGAGCTTTGAGCATGGGAGAGGTGCTAGATAAATAAACTGTATTATTATTATTACTATCATTTTTTAGTTATCCCAATAAGTAAGATTCATATCTGTTGATTTTCAGTGTACTCTTCTATAATTTAGATTTTTCTTTATGCCATTTAAATATCCTATCTATAATAAAAAGCAATGTGTAAGGGTTAGTAAGCTGATCTTAAATGGTTACAGAATACAAACTTTCTATACCATATTATTAAAACCTTTTACTGCAAGTTGCAAGAAGGGATCTTCACCTTGTTTTTACTTGAAAATCAAAGTCTGTTATTCCATGACTAAATGGACCTTGTATCTACTGACTGATTTGTTTAAAAAGTAGGAAAAAAGGCTGCATGTTCTCCCTGTGTTTGTACAGGTTTCCTGTCTTAAACTAAAAACATGCTGTAAGGTCAATAGGAATCTGCTCAATTTAAGGAGAACAGATGTGTTCCATCAAAAACACTTTAACCTTTAATTAGATTGAAGGCTGATCTCATGAAAATTATTTGACAAGTTGTATTAATGTCACAGATGAAAGCACATTGTCTTTATAATGCACATGGTTGCTTCAGCTCTGTAACATAAATATATAAGTTAAGCTTTATATCAGAAACAGAAAAAGCGTGCAGAAAAAAAGAGACCACAAAACTCAGGTAACACAACATCACTTAAAAAAGTATCAGTTTGTTAAGTGTCCCAAAATGGCTACCAGTTAACAAATGTTTTATTTATCATTTAAAGATGCCCACTGATGTTTCCCACATATACATTAGTACACATATATATATATATAGATATATGCCATTAACTATAACTATGGAATACATTATATAATTAACATAACTATTTAATGAAGAATACTGTAATAAAGTATTTGACAGCTGGTTAAAAGCAGAATATTCACATGCAAAATAAGTAAAAGTAAAGCAAAGTATAAGAAAACTATAATTAAACAGAGATCCATCCATCCGTCCATTATCCAGCCTGCTATATTTTAACTACAGGGTCACGGTGGTCTGCTGGAGCCAACCCAGCCAACACAGGGCGCAAGGCAGGAAACAAACCCCGGGCAGGGCGCCAACCCACTGCAGTAAAACAGAGATGTCCTTTGAAAATTAAATTAAAAAAAGTGTTGTTACTGGATTCAAAAGACATTACAAGAGCGATGGAAAGACTGCACAAACCTAGAAAAGATTAGTTTGAATTGCAAAAAGAGAAATGTACAGAAAGAAAGAAAGAAAGAGAAAATGTATAAAATATAGTGGGGTTTCTGTAAACAAGCAGATCCAGAAAATTCAAGAACAAGAGGTGAAAATGCAATACATATTACAGTATATAATGATATTCTTAGCAGTCAGAAGACTTCAGCTTATTAAAGTGCTATTTGTATGATTCATTATTTTTTCAAAAACAATTTATTGTGTAACATGCAAATAAGTCAGTGAAATTCTGTGTGCACTATGGAGATAGATGTTTCATTGCTGAGATCTACCTATTGCAGAGAACAGTAATTAGGTGAAGAGGGGGTAAAATAAACTGGACACTAATTCTTGTTTTCACCATTTCTAGTTTTACAATTGAACAACAGGGTATCAATGAAACTATGAGCTACAAAAAATACAAAGTTGAAGATGGCCAAGCCAGGATTACACAAGTAATACATTTTTTTGTTTTATTATTATTTATTAACTTACTTTTTTATTTGGTAACTTGACATCATCTCCATTTTGTGTGTTTGTCTTTCATAGGCAGCACTGTGTTGGAGATTCAGGTTGTTTGGATGCTGTGTTTTGATTGGTATGCTATGCATATGCTTCATGGTGTTTTACATTATGACATTTTAAAAGATGGCCACACAATATGAAATGAATGTAAACTCTGAACTTCATTGAAAACTAAAAAAGACTTCAGAAAATTCTGGTCTTTGCAGTCTTCATAAAGGCCTGAATGGTCTTGGACCAGTGCTGAGGAATTCTGCTGCTCATGTTGTTTTGGCTCTCATTCTTAGATTCTGGATTATGTAAATTCATCTTTGATTTTTCTGGTTTTGTTTCAGGGTTTACTATTTGGATTTAAGATTTAGATTTAGGTATTTTGTTTGTCTTTGGAATCAACTCTCTTCCTTCTTCCTAAAGTACTTTTGAGTCAAACTTTATTATTATTAAGAAACTCTGTGGTTCTATATGCCAGATGTTTCCATGGTTTATTCCTCTGCCTTTCAGCTTTGGTTTCTAGCCAGGCCTACTTTGTGTTTTGTTCCAGATTCCAGTAAACTTAACATGCACATATTAGAACTGTATCAGAAAAATAAAGTATCTCTGGAAGCCCACCTTGACATTAGTGGAGGAAAAACTAGTGAAGGAAATCTCAGTTGTGGCACTGCCATATTTTTTTGTTTTGTGATATTTTTCTTTGTTCCTTTGAGTTCATCTTTTCATTTTCCGTGTTTCAGACAATAAATGTACCAATTTTAGTTCCACAAACTGACCAGGCTGAGATTTGATCCCAGTTGTCTAGAGCTTTAAGGTATCAATTTTAATAACTACCATATACATTTTTTCTCTGGTGGGGACTTTAATAAGTTCTCAACAAAACATTAAAAAGTGTTTGAAGCCAATATGCACATTTTATGCATTACCTCAAGGTAATGCTCACAAAGTGGAGAAGATTCTTAAATGCTTCAGGGTGCAATAAAAGATGATGAAAGTCTTTTTCTACCACAAATGTCAGGCTGCTGAAAGGAATCCACAATTAGACAGTGGTTCTCTGTCTGATAATTAAATGAATCCTGAATTTCTTGTGTGAGGCAGAAGCAGATTCTAAAAATAGTATAAAAAACAGAAATAGCTATTTAGAAGTCCATAATAATAGACTCAATACCAACATACATTTCATAAGTTATGAGTATATTTATACTATTGAATGTATTGTCATGATGTTTCTGTCTTATATCTGACAGACCACAGACAATGATAATGATACTGCACAGCTTAAAGCTGCTTTGTGTGATGGGCTTCTTACTTAAGCAAACATCCTCTAGCCAAATTTAAACAAAAAATGTCTCAGATAACTACATCATATTACTGTTATTCAGACTTATGTTCTATTGTCCCAGTAGTGACGATGATCATGATTATGATAATGATTATTTAAATTATAAGGCTGACTAACAGTCTGTTTTGAAAAAAATAAAAATGTTTTATCCAATATTTCATTAACAGTTGCTTAAAGGCTTTCTATTTTTCGCTATCCTTTATACTCAGTTGTGTTTCAGTATTGCCTGGACTGCACCCTATTAAAATGGGGGAAAATTAACGGTTGTAGGTCTCAATCTGAGAAACTGTATCCTTTTAGTAAACTGCCTTTACAATTAAAAGAGCTATTTGTAAGTCTTTGTATTTACAACAACATCTTGCTCTCCATGATCCCCTAACTTGACTTATATTTAGCTTAAACAATGATGTTTACATTAAAAAGTTTAGAATCAACCTATTTTTCACTTACAATAGTTTGACTGCATATTTAGTCTACTGTTTATACGGAATTGTGCACAATTTAAATAAACATATAATTAAGTGCATTATACATTTTTTAAATACTATAAGTGCCTGGAGTTACTACAATTGCTATCGATGGTATTCACACAGAAAAATTACTTCAGCTATATGTAAAGTAGTATATTAACTGCACATTTCATTGTAGAGTATTTCTTTCAAACGTTTAGAGCATATTGTGCCTTAGACAAAAACAATAATCTTATTGTGTATCCTAACATTCATTCATCTATTCAATAAATCTACCACTCATAGAGATGCCAATGAACTAGACATGCACATCTTTGAATTACAGAAGAAAAAAAATATTAATATAATGTACTACTAGCTACTGTCCAGGTTGGAAACTGAACTTCATTCCCTAGAGCTGTGAAGCAGCAGCACTAAATATATTGCCTCCTATCCACTCAAAAGTATTTTATTGTATATACTGTATCAACACAGTGTCTCACTCTTTTGCATTTTATAAGAAAGATACCAACAGTATGTCTGTCATTTAATCAATCATTCTCAAAAACAATTTAATCTAAAGCTCAGTCATGGAGTCACATCTTATCCCATTAGCACTAGAAACAAGATAACAGATACCAGTTTACTGCAGGAACCACTTATATACAAATATACCAATCCTTGCATTCCGACTGGGCCCATTTGCAATCACCAGTTAGCCTAAACTACATGTCTTTGGAGACATGAAAGGAAATACATAATGACTGGTGGAAAACATACAAACACAGAGAATATAAAAACACTAGACAGACAGCACCTGGGCATGGGATTTGAACCTAGCCTGTTACCCTGGAGCAGCAGGGCTAATCCCTGTGATGCCTCGCTGTCCTGTAACAATAATATTTTATCTAAAACTAAGTAAAGTGCAAAGTAGGAAATCTTGGACCAACGTGGCTGGGTAATTAACAATGTTGGGCTGTAAAACCCTCACTCTGGTCCCCTCTAGTGACTCCATGTATTCTTGAACATATGTTTCAGTGCTTTAGCTTTTCAAATATGTAAATAGCTAAACTTTGCACTTAAAACTTGTAAGCTGTATTGGTTAAAACCTTAAGCTAAATAAGCAATTTTAATGTGCCAGACAAGGTATCGTTTTGCAGTAAACCACACGGAGAAGCTTATTACCATTCTGACACACTCCATGACACAAAAGACAAGGCACCCATGTCAGAACTATTTTTCCTTCCAACCCTGTTGACTGACAACAACTGGTAAGATTAATATCTTCATTCATCATCATTCTTTTTTTAACTTTTGTATTTGATATTTACACTAAACTCCTTACATACTTGTACAGGTATATGCCTAACTACCTACTTAAGCAGAACACAAAAGTTACAGTACACTAAAACAATATTACTTTCTTAAGTAATGTATATTAAGTAACTGTTATATTTTTGTTGCACATCTAATTTTCCCTTGGAGGAAAACACTTGAACTTGGAAAAGTATTTAAATGTTCAACAAGGAGGCTGAGCCATATTAACTCGGAAGTGTTCAGTCATTGTCCTGCAGTGGGTTGGCACCCTCCCCGGGATTGGTTCCTGCCTTGTGCCCTGTTTTGGCTGGGATTGGCTCCAGCAGACCCCCGTGACCCTGTGTTCGGATTCAGCGGGTTGGAAAATGGATGGATGGATGGTGTTCAGTCAATGGTATAAATTTATATAACATACACATTTTTATAACATAGGTGCTTGACTAAATTGAGGTCTGGTGACTTGCAAGGCTGCTACATTGACGAATTCATTGTTATGTTCCCTGGAATTATTGTATGACTTTCCTGGTATTATGTCGGCCGAAAAGCCAATTTCCAGATGGGTGTACTGCTTCCATGAAGGGATGCACCTGTTTAGCTATTCTCATATGGCATGCAAAATTTGTTCTACTTGTATCATATGGTTTAATATGCTGTATGACAAAATCACACCTCCCACAACCATTATCTTACATTTGTGACACCAGGCACGGTACTGGTCGTCTTAACAACATTTATTCTGATGAACCAAGATTTATTAGAGCAGGTGATGATTTCCAAGTACTCAAGTGTTTGTGTTCCTTAGCCCACTGCAACTGTATCTGAGTTTTTTTTAAATTTAATTCAACAGTTAACATCCAATTCTGGCTTCTGTGCCCCATCAGTGACAAGTTATGGCCAGTCAAGTTTAATGATGTGAGTCTTTCAGCATCAGCAATGTACTTAGCTGCAAGCTACCTAGCTTTGGTCTCTTGCTTTATGCTGGACAGATTTTCTGCTGTCACCAGATTAGCAGGCAGTTATGTTGGAAATAAAGGAAGGCCAATTGTACCTGAAAATGTAGCTACTTGATTTATAAAATACAGAAATAGTAAAGACATTAGTTCTCAGTGTAATTACTAATTTCAATAATTCAACATTATGACTCTCGTTCAAGTTTGTTAAAATATCGTAAGTGTACATGGATCAATGTGCGCTTTATTTATAATGAAACTTCAATTATAATGGTGATACTGTATCTATAAGCATATAAACACAGTTTTATCACATTGTAAACTGCATCCTCACTGTTCTAGAGCACAATTATCAAAGATTCAAAGCATTCAAGTCAAAATAAAAACGTATTCCATACACTAAATTCAACACACTTTCAAAGATATTGACATTATCTAGGAAGGCAGCATCTGCATTTTATACAAATTCTTTAAACGTGCTCAAAAATTTTTCATTAAAAAATTATCAAATAATTTTATTATTTTTATTATTTTATTATTATTAAAAGTGTTATTTCTGTCATAATACATAGTCTATTTACATTATACTACTGAAATATATCTGTTTCTCTACTGAACTCAGTTTAGTTCAAAGCTATGGGGCCAAAACTCATGCAATGGAAAAACCTACTAACTGCTATTTTTTCACAATTGTGTTTTTCAGATTTTTAGAATGACTAGGTCTTTCCTGATGTTGTAAGTTAGTGGTGATGGCCAAATATGTCTTCATTCCAGTTTTAGCACAGTGGAAGAAACTAATATGTACACAGTATTTTACATACTGCAGGACAAACACCTGGCAAATCCACTGACCAAGAGGTTGTGACATACAAGGTTTTTCCGTAGTTGGTGAGAAAAGTGTCCTGGAAAACAGTGGATGTGTAAAAAAAAAAAGTCTGGATGAGGTGCCAATCTGTTATAACAGAGCTCACTCACAATAGGTCAATTTAGAGTTTCCAATCAACCGAACATGAACATCTTTGTGATGATGGAGGAAAGGCAGAATACCCAGAGTAAACTTGCACATATACTGTACTTGGAAAAACAAAGCATAAAAACTTAAATTCAAAACTACCTTCACAAAGCATGAGGTAGCAGCGCTAACCACTATGCTTTCAATTAAAAAATAAATTATGTTCTGTACACAAATGTCTCATATATGATAGATAAAAGAAATGTGTGCAGCTAAGCACAAATACTCAATATAAATGAAAAAATGTTAAAAGTCTGTGTGCAAGTGTGTGTACATCTTTCATAATGAAAATCATACATGTTAAAAAAGAAATTATCACTGTGTATAGTCACTGTGTCTGCAGGATTGTGCACAACTGAAATTCAACAATGGAATCCTACCCTATCCTGTCACAATATAAAGATTTGCTAGTATATGTCTTTAACTCAGTAACATAAACCAAATAACTGAAATAAAACCAGAAACAGTAAAACTGCAAGCTTGCTCAGTTTTCTGCACGAAGACTGAAGGTGGATGAGGTGAAAGCTTTAGTCACAAGACTAAACTGTCTGCTGATTTATTGAACAAAGTATTAGTTTACTTCATCAAACAAGATGAAATTTCAGATGACTAATTCTGCTTATGTAACACTGCCTCTTGTAGGTAATTGAACAGGCATGACTCTGAAGAAGAGTAACAATGGCCAACAGAGTGTTGCTGGAATGCTGTGACCACTATTTTGAAAAGTTATCCCACATTGTGGCTTCAGCCATGGGCAAAATACCTGATACTTGTGATTGACTGGAGACTTATTAAAGACTGATGATGCTGAAAAATGCTCTGCCTACCTGAATGAAGACTTATCTTGAACAGAATCAGCAGATGTCAACATTAATATGAATAAGATGTTACTTATTTTTTTTTTGTAGCTTTCATCAATTATTATTTGACCTTTTCACATTACACGACATACTTACTCTCTACTTATACTTATCTTTGTTAAAATGCTCATCTTAAATAAACCTGAATGTCCCCCAAACTTGCTGTCTTTACTGGTCTAAAGGAAAGCTACATTACTTATTGTACAGTCTCAGTCCACTTCATGGCACTCTTTCCCAAGACCTTCCATAAAAATCTGGAACAAAGTTTCACTTCTACACTGTTGAACTCTGAAACTGACATCTGTTAGTTTTAATTTGTGACATATAAAACTTTTTTTTATCTTCTATGATTTATTTTCTGGCTGTACTTACTGAACTGAGTTTATAGTCTTGGATGCATATTCTGTGAACTGTTGAAATCTGTTGCATTTTTAATATTATTAGAGTTGTATCCATATTTGATACATAAAACATAATAATAATAATAATAATACATCTTTTTGGCCTTTTCCATCCAGTCTTCCATGAGACAGCCAGTTCCACGGTTATTCTTGTGCCCTTTATAGGAGTATTTGTCGAGCTCTTGGTTGGGAATAGAGCTTGACCAAATAATTTACTTTGATTAAAGCAAAAGCCTCTCTTAAATAGAGGGGACATTTGCTCAGGTTTGTGGCAATATACAGGTACTGTAAACTGTGCCCACTAACACTTTTGAGAATGTTCCATCCCTGCCCCAGTGCTTTCATCAGCAGTCAAGGATATGCTTAGACCACCCTCTTAGAAAGTACATGAGCAAAATGATATGTCAATCTTACCTTAACAAAAGAGATTTGTTGGGTTGTGGGAAACATCATGCACGAAATAATACACTTGATTCTATTAAGTCTGATATGCCTAAGCTCAGACCATGGGAGGTTTATACTGTACATGACCAAAAATGAACCTTGTATGACTGACTGAAAGTGGATATGTAGATAGATAGACAGATAAGATACTTTATTAATCCTAAGGTGAAATTCATATATGTGCCCAGGTTGTCCCTGTGACACACTGATGCTTCAGTCCACGTTGGTTCCTGCCTTGGACTATGAGAGAATAATTTCGAGGTAACACTAATTAAGTACTGTATTTTGGTTTGCAGTGTACATTGAAATATATAAACATTTATTTTAGAGGTGTCATGGAAAGACTGCTGAAATGGTCAAGTAATCAAGCAGAATGTTCCAGGGGGACAGTTCAAAGAACTGGCTGATGTAATGTTCTTTCATGTACCTAGTATGACTTGCAAGTTGGCACATATACAGTTTTCATAACAGAATAAGAACTGAATTTAACAGTGTAAGAGCCATTTACTAATTACATAAGAATCATAAATGTTTTAGTAAATTATTGTGCATCATCTATGGGAGGTTCTTATAACCCCCATAAGTAGAACTGAATTGGTATATTCTAGCTATTTCTAACTGCTCTGACTAAACATTATTCTCAGTTAGAGGTCACATAGTGAATGTTGTACATGCTCATAATTTTCATGTTCATACCTTTCACTTGGCCAACATTTCTAAAAATCCTTTTTTTGTATTGGTCTTAATATTCTAATTTTCCGAAATACTGAATTTGGGACTTTCATTAGTTGTCAGTTATAATCATCAAAATTAAAAGAAATAAACATTTGAAATACATCAGTCTGTGTGTAATGAATGAATCTAATATACACGTTTCACTTTTTGAATGGAATTACTGAAATAAATCAACTTTGTCATGATATTCTAATTTTATGACCAGCACCTGTAGGAGAAGACACGTCTACACTGTTGCCCGAGTAACGCTCGGCATTAATGCTGTTCTTACTTTTAAAGCACAAGTAAACCTCAGGTCTTACGTGAGATGCCTCTATACCGTTGACCAAGTGACACTCGGGACTAACACTTTTAGCATTATTTTGACAGCCCTAGTGATGCTCGGGTCTAATGCTAAGGAGGTTTACTCAATCATGATATGGTGTGTTAGCGTTATTTCAGCACTGTTATGCAAATTCAGTTGCTTATAAATTGGACCTCTGCCCTAGCTTTTTTTTGACCATTCAGTAACAGTCTATAGTGATGAATGCTCCATCTTCTGCATTTGCTCAGGAGGTAATAAGATGCAATGAACAGGTATCCTCCTGCCTGATTACTGACTCAAAAGGTTTTATCTAATTTGTCCTAGTAGAGGATAGGTTTCTTTAATTAATATATAGATGTCTTCCAAAGGACCTAATACTTCTGTTATGCGCTGGCCTCCTGCAACCCTGTAATAGAAAATGTGAGCATGGAAAACTTGTGGATGGAAGTATTTTAGTGAAAACTTAATTAAAATGAGACATTTATTACAGCATCACAATAACTAATGTGGCAAAACCAGTACAGATAAAGGTAAATTGACAGCATGTTTTGGAAATGATTACACAAGCACAGAAAGAACTTGCAAACTCCATAGGGATAATGAAGGAGTTAGGAATAAAATCAGGTACCTAGTGTTTTAAAGATGCACTGCTAACCACTGCACCACTGGATTACTCAAAACTGGTCATTTGAACTTCATGTTACTTTAACAAAAATTGGAAATCTTAAAATAACATATAGTAACATGATGATGAAAATTAATTAGCTTACTCCTGCATATCAAAAGGAGTGATTCTATCCAATGATATATTTTCTGAACTTAGCAGAAGCCAGGTACAAACTAGGTCTTAATGGGACAGCATTACTTCACAGTAAAAACTTTCACATGTATACAGGTTCAGCAAAGACATTTATGTCTGTTGGGTTCTTAGTAGCTTTCTTAATGGTTCATTCTGTTGTTAACGTTTTCATCTAATTTGCTTGGCGATGGGCATTTAGACTGGTGTTCTATGCTAAGGTTAAACATCCTGCATGTTGCTTTTAATGCATTTATTTATTGTTTTTTAACACTGAGCTGTATGCTATTAGATAAACTCAGATTAGCTGCAATCAGTATGCTTCATCAGAGTAGCACAGGCATTCTTTCCTGCACAACACCCAGTTTTACAGCTCTCACTATTTGAATGAGAGGACTGGGGGATAGCCCTATTGACACTGGGTGTGGTTTTCTAAATCACCAGTACCAGATGCCACTACTCCATCTGTGCTCCACTTGAAACACTCACATTCATATGCAGTCATATGCCAAAGGTCAATTCTACATTCAAATACCTATGCCACAGAGATACACCCTAAAGAACTGACTAAGGTCAGCCCTACATTTAAATAATAAATAATAAAAATCTGGTGGTCCAAAAGGCCTCCAATCCCCACTGCACAAATGGAATTCATCAGTACACATTTTGTCCTAGGTGATCATAATATGATGTATCTTCAACTTTTCATCCGAAAGAAGATTTTTTTTCCTCTGGTAATTTTATGTTCAATTAAAAATTCGGATTAAGCCTTCCAACAGGCAAATATGGCCATCAAATCCAATTTAAACCTAAAAGTTAATTAAATACCTACCAGTTAAAGTAGATTGAGTTCCTCCAAACATAACTGCAGCAAAATCAGTAGAATATGGAAATTAATGTTTTCACAACGATGAATAATGGTGTGAGTCAACGTGCTCCGCCTCTCTACAATTCCAAAAAATGGCATGTAACCAGCATCACCATATACAGTATACCAACCTGTTAATGTAAAACTATTTTCTCATATTTCTTTGGGTTAATAAAACTGCTGAATTAAGCACTGAAACCAAAGGCTTAGGTCTTACAGGACAGCTATACAGTAGAATAGCAAATCTCACTTTAAGTTGGTTGTGGCAGTTTTACTTTCTGAAAGAACTGTACATCATATGGACATCTGTCATATTTCTATGGTTAAGAAGGCCAATAGGAAATGGGTAAAATTCTTGTGAATCTACCTGAAAAGAACTAAAATAGCATTCTCCCTTTTCCAGCCTTCTGGATGAAAATCTCCGAAAAATAACAACAAAAGTAACTGTGATTTGTACAGTAATGTCCATGTTTGTTCTCAATTATATAAGCACGAAAACACCATTTTATGATTTTCTTCCTCAGTTTAACCTATGTACATACTGTATATCCATCCATCCATTATCCAACCCGCTATGTCCTGACTACAGGGTCACGGGGTTCTGCTAGAGCCAATCCCAGCCAACACAGGGCGCAAGGCAGGAAACAAACCCCGGGCAGGGTGCCAGCCCACCGCAGCATACTGTATATGTCATCATGATTTAGTCCATTGCTTTATGTAACTTTGTTAAGGAGGGCTTTGCATACAACTGGGGAAAGGTGCCTCTTTTTCTTTATTACTACCTCCTGATCAATTATACAAAGACTCAAACTCCAGAAGGAAAAATGAGAAAAGGGCAGGGTTAAACACAGCCAAGGAGGCTGAAGCAAAAAAAAGAGCAGTAAATTCTTACAATCTGTGACAGTGCAGGTTGGCACCACACTCCCACTTTAGGAGTCTCTTAAACCCACCACCATCAATAACGTAACCAAGGGTATGGGCTTCGGCTCGTGAGGACACATATGCAGTCAACAAGGGTTGGGTATATAAAAGTGCAAAGTGCTTTTATTTACACTTTCCAAACAAAGAATGTGTTCAACAAAGTGCAATGTAAAGCCAATCTCCAATAAATAAAATAATCCATAAAATGAAAGTGTCCCTTGTGGAGTTTAAAATCCAATAATCTATATAATGATTCTCTTCAACAAGGTTAAAACCTCAAAACGGACAATTCTTTAAAAACCTATGAGTCACGGTGCCTCTTCTCAAAATAAATAGCTCCTTGGCTTACCCTATCCAGGTCTTGCAGCCCAGTGAGACATCAACACCAACAGGCATAGACCACCTTCATCTGGCTCATACCCTCATCTGTCCCTGTGAGGCTCTCTTTTTGAGTCTTGCTCCTGCCTCCGTCATTCCTTCCTGAAACTGAGACACCCTCTGAACTCTTCCAGACACGGATTCTCACTGCAGCCATGATTGCCAACTCCGAACCTTGCCCGGCTCCTACCACTGCCAAATCCTGACTCCTGAGCACTATGGCCACTCCTGCTACTTGAAGCGACTATTTTCAAACCCGTCCACCTGCTTCACTCCATGCACGGCCTCACTTACTCTCTGCCCCGTCTTTCTCCCCCCCCTTCTTTAAACATGTGTTACTGTTTACCTCTCTTTTCTCCCCTTTTATTCACTGGGGAGGGTTGCAGGTGTAATGCCCAATTGCCACCCAAGGGACGACGACGAGACAATCAGACCAGCTGCATGTGCTGACAAGGCAACACGCAGTCAGCTGACTGCCTTGCACCAAAACAGAGACAAGCTGTTTTATCTGCTGATCACCCACACCTGCTCCAGACCCCCAGCGCGAGCATATTTATTTAATCATTTAAAATGCGCCACCAAGCCACAAGCCTCTCTTACCACACAGTTCTTCCCTAACCAAGAGACTATTAAAGGCTATACAGAACCAAAGTCTCCAATTTATGCTTAGATGCAAAGACATCAGAAATTCTATTCAGGATGTTATTCTGGGTATTAGGAGAGGAGCAACAATAAGAAAACTGGATCAGCTTAAAGGTGTGACATACAATAGTCTTTGAGATTAGACTTTTCAAAGTACAAAGGAGCATAGTCTCTCCAATCTCATTAAAAGGTAAGCTCCATGAATTATAAGTATGTCATAATATAATGGTAATAATAAAATGTAGCGTACAATCAGTACATTGCAAATAATGTATTGCTGAGTCATTTCATCAGCTATAGGTGTAAATTCTACTCACACAGCCTGAAAACTTCACTTATGAGAAAACACTTTAAACATATTGTGAATAAATTATATCATAATTTGTTTTATGATTCCTGTTGCATTAGATACCATGTGGAATAACACAAAGTATCATACTCATTATCTACTGCTGTTGGGTGATGTATATAAAATCAATAAGTCTACTTCTTTCTTTATTCATTAATTTTGTGAAATTATCTTTTCCTTTACATACCCACTTAAATAGCTTCAGATGATCTAGACAGATGATTATACTCTTCCTCCCTCGGCGCATTATGTTCAGCCCTCTCAGAAACACTGGGCTTAATATAGAAGTGGTCACAACGTTGTGTGTCCAGGCAGCGTGACAAAAATTTTTGTAATTTTTTTTTTTAATAATGATTGCTTTACTATATTGTGTAGCTGTTTTCAAGCATGAGAGCATGATTAATATCTTTCCAACACAAATTAAGGGAGCATGGGGAAGAGCGGAAAGGCTGCACAGTGTCTAAATCAATTTCCTTTTCTGCTCTTAGAGTAGAGGACAAAAACTAAAAAGAAAGCCAATAATTTCACTTTCGGGCCAACCATAGCCCCATTCCTTATTCTTGTCACTCTTCAGACCAAACTCTGATGGACACTGCCTTTGACAGAGAATTTCCAACCATTCTTTTGTTTTTTAACCGTCTGTCTTTTTGGCAAAGGCAATTAAACAGGTTTTTCCCACTTGGGATCCCAGACATCCTTACATTGTCTCTCCCTTGTTTTCACAATGCTTTATTCTGCTTCTTAGATACACTACAAATTATTTTGTCTAAGGAGAAACATTTGCCTCCCTCGTCTTAAAAGAAATTAAAAAAAAATGTAACCAAGGTCATGTGTCTGCAGCGCTGATTACAGCGCATTGCCGCACCCACCACATGGCAAACCATCTGGATTGAGATCCAAGTGCATCCGTGCAACTGGTGAAGCCTCAACACCACACTGAGGTTTTTTTGCAGTGGCTGGAGTGCCAATCTGCCACCAACCCCCAGGTTTTCCCTGCAAGTTGCAGGACCTGCTTGCTTGGCAGAGTGAAAATGAAAATGCAAGGATCTGGGTGAGCGATGAGTAGCAGCCATTTGGCTACAAGAAATAGATGCAATTGGATCATTCTCTGAACGCTATGCACTAACTTGTAACTAGGACTTGTATAGCCAATCTCTTCTTAAAATGCAAAACCACATTTGCTTTCAATGTGTGGCCAGTAAATTCCACATATTTATAACTATCTGTGTAAAATGTTTTATGTACTTAATCTACCTTTTCTCAACCAAATCAGATGCAGCTCACAGTTTCTGGAAGAAAAAAATTTTAATAGTTGCACAATCTAATAATTTACACTTCTCTAACAGGTCTCCCCTTGTACTTGTACATAGGCTTTATAGTTTTAGTTTCTTCTGCCTTTCTTTGTAATTTAGCATCTTTGATCTATGTCACCCTGCTTTGAACACTTTCCAGGCTTTAATGATTAAGCACGTGTTATGGGCCTTGCACCAAGGGTGCTGGTCTGTATTGCATTTATAGTATTTTGTGTCTTTTTGTTCTTCTACCAGTTTAGAAAAATAAATCTGTTTGTACTGTAATTCCTCATAAATTTAGTTTTATTCATTCCACACACTTTATTACCATGCTGACTATTTAGGTAATAAAGTATAGGCTTCAAAAATTGTATTGATATCCCAGGAAATTTCAAGTTGTATATTCCTCAGCTTGAAATTGTATGAGCTTCACTCCGATTTATGATTGTATCTGCTTTTCTTTAAACGGTTTGTGTATAGTAGCTTTCAGGTCATCAAATGCAGCTTCTTTTTTGTTGGTACACCTGTTTGCAAAATGTATGGTTGTGTAGTATACAACAATCAACAGGGTGTTCCAGTACTTAACAGCACACAAAACATGCAGGCTGAAGGCTGTCACTCTGTGCCAGTAAGTGGGACATACTGAAAGGAATGCAATTTTTTATGAATGGTCCTATTTGAAACATTAATAAAAGAAGTATTTTGAAGACTAGACTATATGAAGACTATGAATATGAAGACTATTTAATGAAATCACTTCTTTGTATCCCCGAACTTCATATACATTTCATTCACGCCTTGTCATTGTCAAAACAAAAAACATTCCTATTATGAATTTCATGATGATAATTCTTGTTCTTGATTATTTTTAAGAGCAAAACAAGGATCAAAAGATGGATAATGCCAAAAAGGTGTTGCTGAATCATAGCTGAAGTTCTCAATGGTGTCAGAACCAAAAGAATTGACAAAGCAATGCACCAAAACCAAATCACCAAACCAATGTTGTAAGAGGATAAAATGGCAAAATTCTAAATATTAGCTTGATTTTTTTGCCCCTCACTCACACATGTTGTTCATATTTCTTCTTTTATCTTTGATGCACACTCGGGACCATGCTGCTGGGTACCAAAATCTACTCTAAATATATAAAAAGATTAGCAAAATTGTGCAATGTTTTAATGTAACACTGATTTTTCTTCAGAACCATATGTTATATTGTATAAAGTGTATCTATATAACATTTTTTTGTCTTCATTAGAAGAATACAACAATGATACTCTCATGTCAATACAACCAATTTAACACATATACATCGAACAAAATACCTTACTTATATCCACCCCGCAAAGAACAGTAGTAGTTCAGTTGTGTGTTAGCAGTTGACAAATAAAGCCTATTTATTGGCACACACCTACAAGTTGTAAAACTGCATAAACATTCAACTGCCAAAAAATCATGACTGATGATCATGCATATTAAGTTGTATACTGGTGATTCTTTAGCAAAGTCTGAAACAAACTGCAATTTATTTTTGCTCCATTGTTTCCCTTATTCATTCTAACTTTTCTCCATACCGATTACACATTTTCAGCTCCTCCATTGGTCTTCAAACACTAAACCTATTGCTCGAGTTTAGTGTTATGGAGACTTAAAGTGTCAGTTCCTTGGTACTCTTTTAGTTCTCATGGAAATGAACACTCATCTCCTTATAGTGTGCTTTAATCAAACTACAAATACTTCCACTTAGATCATTTTTTAATAGGTCTTCTTTCTTTAAAGGAGAGACCTAACATCCAATGTTTGTACTATAATACCAGACTAATATCAGGAATTAAAGTGACTCAATAGGAGAAAACTCCCAAATATGTATACCAGGAATCTGCTGAGGTAGCCAAGAAGCAAAAGTTGGGTATTTTCCTCTAAATTTCATTCATTGTTACTGCTTCTAAATGAAGTGTGATAGTTCAAAACTTTGAAGTTGTTTTCTGATCTTGATCATTCCCTTAACTGCAACAAACTGTCCCCCTAGGTCAGTTTCAACACAGTGCTGCAGGACAGGTTCTGATCTCAGCAACTCTACAACTGGAAAATGGATGGATTTATTTATTCGTTTATTTTCTGAACATGTTTATTCCAAAAATTAAATCACAAAAGGTTGAAAATATAACCCAGCAGGACTCATGGAATGAAGCAAGTGTGAACTAGCTTGTAGTCCACTGGTGGGCACGCTCACATTCACAGTCACACCAACATTCATCCAATTTTGGGTCATTAATCAGCTAACTTAAACATATTTTTCGGATTAAGACGAAAATGAAATATCTACCTAAAAAATTAATGCAAACATGAAGGATGTCCAGAATCCATTAAGGCACTCCCCAGGCTGGAGTTTGAACCCAAGAAGCTGTAGCTGTGCCATTGCTTTTTTTAACTGAATAGTAATTTCCAGAAGAAATTACTCACACTACAAATATTATACACTAAGATGGATTTCAGTTCTTGAAATGGTTGTAAATTTGGAAATGGGGATAATATATAAATAAAATATTGTTTAAACAAGATATGTCATTTACTAAGAAAATGAAACAGGAGTGAATTAAAGGATGTATGTTTTGAGTAGGGTATCCAGGAAATGTCTCCACTTATGACCAATAAGGGGTGCTAAGAGATGAATAGATAAAAGAAATAAGGAACCCCCTTAAGCATGCTGGAAGTCCCCACAGTTTATAGAGCAGTACTACACAACCCCATATACTGCATGCAGGTTCCTCTATAGACAACTTCTGTATCAAGGCTATATGCTCCCCCTACCAGTTAGATGTCAGCACCCCCGGGCTTCAATACCCATTCGGACACCCAGAAGGTGTGCTGGGAACTGTAGTCAAGTGGGGCAGCCCTGTTGGGTTCCATGGATATCATCAGGTGATGATGCAGAGAGCTGCACTACTTTATGGGACTTTCATATGACTTGGAAATGCTTCCAACAGGCATTGTCCTGGCAACAGATATACTTCCTTCAATAAAAGGAACTGCACTGCCTCATGCATGCAAGTCAGAGCCAGGAGAGGAGACAGGCAACATTTGTCTGGGAGCAGTAACAAAGAGGAAAGAGAAGATTATATTACTGTGTTAAAAAAGTCTGTCAAAGATATTCTGTTGAGTAAAAGTTTGTGTTTTGAACCACATCGCTTTTTATTCCTGCAGACATTACTTGCAAATCACATTTTTATTCCTGCAGACATTACTTGCAAATCACAAATTAATTCATCCAATACAGTTTTAACATGCAGGTAGTATATGTCAGAATTTTCTAACCTGCTTAATCCTGAGACAGCGTCACAGGGGGTGCTGAAGCCTATCCCAGCTAGCACAGGGCACAAGGCAGGAACAATTCCTGGACACAGTGTCAGTCCATCACAGAATGAGGTAGTGTATGTGGTGATTTTAAGCAGGAGCATGATCTTTCTGTTTTTAAACTTCTTTAAAAGTCTTTTTATCTGTTTAAGCTATAATCTTTACAACATGAACCATAAACTGTGAACTCTAGGGTTGAGACCCATACAATTACTTTTAGTTTCCATTTACTACATGAATGAAATAAATGTCACCTCTTATGTATTGCATGAATTTTGCCTCTCACACAAACATGGGAAGAACCGTACTGTATATTACCTCCCTCATTTTCAAATAACAGTTACTGAGGTATTGATAAGATTCTTTAACATGTCCTCTTTAAGATTCATGGGATGCAGCTATCCCACGATAATCACTGTAAGGAAGCCGTAGTATTGTTAGCCTTTTACATATACTCCATTTTATTTCTGAACTGCAAGCATCTATAGATCAGTAAATCATAATCCTTTGTACAATTTTAGCTTAAAAATACTGTTCAGGTGGTAATACTAAATATGCTGTATATAGCTACAAGAAGTCCTATATCATGAATTTAGAATTAGTGTAGTGAGTAAAATGAGGTCACAGTACAAAGCAAGAGGCAAAGGATGCAAAGCAAGTTCTAATAGCAAATAGAGTGCCAGAGCATGTCACACATTACACCCAACCTAATCCATTGACAGAGTTTAGAGTTATCCGCTTACTTATCTGTAAATAGTATGGAATAAATGCTGTCAAGATAGCACCTCTAAGAATTATGACTATCACTTCTTTAATAAATGCTTTATTCTCAGAAATGAAAAAAAGAATATCCTGACATCTTGAAACTTGGACCATATCCACTAGACAAGCATATCCAGCAGTCACAGTAAGACATCCTGACAGATCATTAGCAGCAGAAAAAACATTCAGCTGAGCACTAAACCAGTATTTGATGAAGCATAACCTATGCTGCTGCTAGGCTCCATCATGTTTCTCACATTTTTTGCAATTCACCTTAGAGGAGACAAAATGCAAAGACACAAAAGCATTTATGTAGCCAAAGGGAGGTATGGGAGGAATGTAAGAAGCTAAAAAGATAATCAAAAGGCAAAGAAAGGTCTCTCCAAACTCTGCCATGTTTTGCTAAGCGATTAACAGGAGAAAACTCACAGAAGACAGAGTGAAGATGATGAAAAATGTCAGGGCTATATTTGCTTTCAATTTAAGGTACTGATTTGTTAACCAAATGTACTTTATCTGGAGAAATAGTGGAGCCAGGAAGTCTGCAGTGCACCTAAGTACTGAGCAGTTTGTATAGTTAACATTACACCTGAATATTACAGTGGCCTCAACAGTGCTGTCCAACACCCAAAAACAAAACAAACTTCATTTAGATCAATAGCGTAAAATATATCGCAAGAACCACTGTAAAAGCAAAACCATTAGATTTTTTTTATAGTAATAGATGTCAAGACATAATGTCAATATTGGATGGTGTGTTAACTGAGAGCTACCAGAATGTTTAGAAAATTTCATAAACTTACCTCAGATTGCTGATTAGGGCAAGAATGATATAGTTTAAAGAATTAATTTTAAATAACAAAGTATTTATTTTGAGACATATTTATGTGTTATGTTTTTTTTTTCTGTCCTCCTGACCATCGAACCTTACTTTATTCTTTGTTACTTTGTATTTCCTAATCTTAATTTTATATTTTTCTTTTTTCTTTCTTCATCTTGTAAAGCACTTTAAGCTACATTATTTGTATGAAAACATGCTATATAAATAAATGTTGTTATTGTTCAGTATATAATAATAATAATAATAATAATAATAATAATCCCAAAACTGACCAGATTAATGATGTTTTAGAAAGAAAATTACTATTGTTGTATCTGTCAGTTATAATTTGTACAATCTGTTCATTCATTTTCCAAATGTGCCTATGCTAAATAAATAAAATAATAATCATAATAACTGTTCTCCATTTATAACATATTTATTTGAACAGAAATTGGATGGCAATGTCTATATAAAGTTATTATGGTCAAAAATGTTTTTGTTAGTCAAGGCCTCCTTAATCCTTTAATTTTTTTTTATTTATGAAAATAAACTTTAAAATTTATGTTATACTTTCTGTCTGCTAGTGTGTTTGTTATAGATAGATAGATAGATAGATACTTTATTAATCCCAAGGGGAAATTCACATAATCCAGCAGCAGTATACTGATACAAAGAAACAATATTAAATTAAATAGTAATAAATGTTGGGCAGATTTTTATTAAACTTTTAGTGCATTTCTAAGATTTCTCCTCTTAAAACATGGTTACTACAATCTTGTGTCTGACATCTTGAAACCAAATGGCAACCAATCAGTCACAATACAGATTAATACAAGCAAAATGGTGAGCATTTGATTAATAAGCTGTAAATTTAGATTAGGAAAAATATTTGTGACTTAAAGATGGCATTATGTACATTTAGATGTAAACCACTTAGTAGGAAATGAATGAAGGCTACTGGTAGAATATGTGGATGCAGATCTGTATTTATTATCCTTTTGTGCAACTGAAGCCCTTCAAAACTGTAAAATGGATTACAACTGTAATTTAAAAGTATCAATCAAAGGATGATTGAAGTGACAATTTCAATGAGATGCTGTAAAGAAGTATTACTGTTCATCCCCAAAACTCCCTTCACCATGATTGTCAATTAGGCCAGAATTAGGCAAGCACCAACTTACAATTGAATAAGTTCTCTTACAGCCAACCCTATGTAACACGGCCAACAGTGAACAGCAGATGGGAATGTTTTATATGTATCTGTAACATTATTAAAAATGTAACACTCCTGGATATAATACTGAGTATTTCATTAGGATCTATAATGTAAAAATTGGTATAGGCTGGAGTTTGTTCTTTGTAGGGGTGCAATATAATGATCAACTTGATAGGGATGACATCCTGGGGAATGATCAACAGAGGATGTCAATGATGTAAAAAATAAGGAGCTGTTGATACTGTGAATGTGTTTTAAAATAGGGGTGCCTTGCACTTTTAGTAAGTTATAATGTCTTTTACTATTTAAGTAGTGATCATCAAATGTACAAAATACTGTGCGTATAATGGCGTTCATCTTGCGTAAAAACTGTGAGGAAGTATTTTTCAACTTTTTAAAACTTTCTGTCATCTGTCTGTGCTTTTAGTTTTTGTTCTTATTCAACTTGCTATCTATTTGTAAAGGCTTGGATGTAAGGGTAGTTTGCATTAATGGAATATTGTTCTTTTCTAAGCAAATGAGAAATTAATGCATTTCTAGACTATAAAAGTGTTTACTTAAGTGTTTGATCTGAGTAGGTAAGTACATGGTAAGTTTTTGAACAAGTAAGGTGTCTGTGTGTGTTGTTTGTTTTTTATGTCCTCCACCAGCTGATTGTGGTGCTGAAGACGTTCGTGCAGCTGATGCACCTATGGCAACGTTCACCTGGGAGGACAAACACGATGACAGGAGATACAAACCATACTGCAACTGTCACCCCCACGCACCTGTCTCACAAAGAGAGTCAGGCAGCCAGCCTGCTGTGCATTCCAGCTGGCCGTCAAGCTGCCCCCTGCACAGCCACTGCTGCCACAAACTGCAAACAGGCACAGACAGCGGGCACAACAGGCAGCAACAAACGTTTTATGTTGATTTATGTGTGAAACCATTGTTTTATGCACTTTTCAGAAAACTGAATTTTTTGGAAAAAATATTAGCCCTCAAAGAGTTGCTACAGAACATAGACTGTTTATGCTGCTCCGTGATAAAAGATAATATTTCTGCTGGTATCTGTTCAGAAAAAAAATAAAACAGATTTAGAAACGTTAACTTGCTGTTGCTCAGAAGGTGCCTGTTATAATGTTATGATCGTGGCTCTGGACTCTGAGGGTAACTTGTTTTTCTATAATAAACTAGATAAAACGTTAATGCCCTGGCACTGGCAAAGAGCTTTGGTTTTATATTTGATTTGATTACATTAATGTTTAAGTTGAGATTTACAAGAAATATTTTAACTGCTACTATGTAAAGGGAATACTGCTGTTAAAAAACACATTTGTTTAAAGGTTTGCAAACCAAACACATGCAATGCACTACTTTTGAGTTCATTATTGAACTCTGCGCATAACAATGTGATTGTCTACAATTAAACGCAGACAATCATGTGATTAATTGTGATTAAAAATTTGAATCGTTGCCTGGCTCTAATACAGACAGACAGCAGCAGACAGGGTCATAGCCAGGTTAGTGGCCAAGTAATACTGTTCCCTGCAAGCACTTATAGCGCGACCACGATGGACTCAGATCTGCTAGTTATAGTTACCTCAGTCTGGAGGGCCACTGCGACCATGACCAGGACTTCATGAAGGTCGTGCCACTGCTTTAAAAGATTAACATGCAAAAATTTGTATGGGTTTCTGCCGCCTGGGAATTCTTTTATAATTCACAGGGGACATATACTCTTCTAACCCTGCCAGCCCTTGCCAGTCAGCCCAAAATTTATGTGGATCGGATGAGATCAATAGCAACACGCGATCTCCCATCTTAAACTTGCACAGTTTATTCATCTTGTCATAATGATGTTTTTCTGCCTCCTGCTCACACTGCTGATGCTCCACCACAACAGAGGACAATCTGCCAATCTTCTCTTGAAGAGAAATGACTCGGTTAACAAACCTCCCTCCGGGGGGTGTCTTGCGAGCCCCCATCCATTCATCCCGAAAAATGTCCAACACCCGTGCAGTCGCTGACCAAATAATAGTTCAAAAAGACTCATCCCAACTGATGCTTGCGGGGCCTCCCAGACAGCAAACAAGGAAAGGTACAACTGTATCTCATGAAGTTGAATCATCATGGGCTACCTGCTGAATCATTTGTTTTAGGGTTTTATTAAATTGTTCAGTCAGGCCATTCATCTGCAGATGATAAACTGTGGAATGTAACTGCTTAATTCCAAAACTTCTGCATAGCCACTTCATGATGCGAGACATAAAGGGTGTGCCCTGATCAGCGAGAATATCGTGACGGATACCAATATGTGTGAACATATACGTGAGTGCCTTTGCAATAGTTTGGGCATCCGCCTGTCGCAGCACTGCTACTTCTGGGTATCTTGTAGCATAATCGATTAACACAAGCATTTGCTGTAAGCCACTTTTTACTCCCTTTAAATTTCAGAGGGATTAATATGGTCTTGTATTCTTTAACGTCCCCATGGACTCAGCGACCCAGAGTCCAACAGTGCCAATAATTCCTGTCCGACCAATGTAATAGAGACCTTAGAATTGTCCTCTTTTAACATCTTGGGGGAAACTTATGAGCTGCATACCTGGGCCAGACGGATAGCCATTGTTTACCCATTTCTGAGCCAGATGTCCCAGTTGATCACATCGAAAGCAGCTGTGTTTAGTCCACACTATGGTGTTCACACTCTGGCGTCTTCTACTCATGGCGATGGCGACCCTAAAGGTCTGTGCCGCGTGGATCGAAATCAAGGTCAAGCCTGCGTAGCCCCGTTGTTTCCAAGTGGCTTGTGCACCCTCTAGTCTGCGGGTAAGATCCACCAGCGAGAGGATGTCACTCCATAGTATTTCATCACAAAGGCTCTCATCTATCCCTAACAGGGCTGCATCAATAGCAATCTTCTCCACAATGCAAGATCTGTCTTCAGACAAGGCAATCTGGATCAATTTGCCACAGTCGAAACTGGTGCCTCCTGACCACATGCGTATGAGGATCTGTTGCTTCAGGTAGTCATAATCATTGAGACTTTCGGGAGTGAGATTCCGTACAACTTGGAGGGATACTCCAGTTAAAAAAGGGGCTAAAATAGCTGTCCAGGCTCCCCTGTCCCAGTGCATCAATGTTGCCATATGTTCAAAGCTCAATAGGTAACACTCAGGGTCGTCTGAGGAAGCCATATTTGGTAGCATATTTCATGGCAAAGCCAAGGAAGCGGTGGCCGCTAGAGCCTCATCTTGCTCTGGGTTTAGCTGAATTTCTTGGGGATCCATTGGTGCAAGGACCTCACTTTTGGTACCATGTGACGTGTGAGTCCCTGTCTTGCACCCCAAAACACTAGGCCGAGTCTCAGTACTTTAGCAAAACCAACTTTATTCAGCTTGAAACAGGAACAGCACAGTTATTTATTGTAACAGGATCTACCACTCTCCTATACATAGACATAGACAACAGCAATCAGGCAGGGTCGTGGTCATGTTAGTGACCAAGTAATACTGTTCCCTGCATTTAAAATGTTCCTTGCATCACCCATCGATGGCAGGTGCTTATAGCGTGACTACAATTGACTCGGTTTTGTTTTCAGAGCAAGCTGCTCAAGCGCTTGGAGCCCACGGTTGCCCCAGTAACCGATAGGCTGTCTTCCACAGAAGCAGCGATTGCACTTTGGGATGCTGTTCGGGGTGTTGTCCCATTGGGGGAAGCCCCAAAAGAGTTTTGAACCTTTACAAAATATATACAGTACAGGTAGTCCCCAGGTTACAGACATCCGACCTACGACTTATGAACTGGGCCGCAGCTGCGATGCATGCGCCTCAGTAACGGCCGCTCCGTCATTTTAGGCCCGGGGACACTGCAAGTGGTGGCTGGATGGAGGCTGGAGGGGGGCGATTTCACTGCCCGTGCAGTGTAGTGTCCTTCAGGCAGCTCCCGGTGGCAAGCAGTTTCACTGCCCGCCCACCAAACACGGCTGCCCCATTCCTTCTCGGTGGGCGGCTGGTAATGCTGCAAGCAGTGGCTGGACGGAGGCTGAAGGAGGGCAATTTCACTGCTCATGCAGTGTGGTGTCCCTTGGGTGGATCCCATTGGCAAACGGTTTCAATGCCCACCCACCACACACGGCTGCTCCATTTGTTCTTGGTGGGCGGCTGGTAATGCTACAAGCAGTGACCTGGTTGTGGCTGAACGAAGGCCATTGAAGGTGAACGGGGTGGCAGGGGGTAGCACTGTAGTGTGCATCAGATGGCTGCCTATTGAATGGGGGCGATTCACTACCCGCCTTTGGCCGCACCGTGTTCGTTCTCAGTGGGCGGACGCTGCAGGCAGCATACTGTAGTGGAGGTGACTGTGAGGTGGGCTGGTGATGAACGACCCGTCAATGCCCCCATTCATTCTCAATAGCAAGCCTGTTTGTACTGTTACGTACATAGCAGGAAATTGTCTCGTCTGTACATCAGACGTGTTGACGACTGGTGCCTTCCTGCTGTGATAGCGTGTACAGTGCTGTGCAGAAGAGCTCATCTTAATCTTTTGTCTTCATCCTTCAACAATGTCTCTGAAACACAAATCTGATGCAAGTGTTGTTGATACAGTAAAGAAGAGAAAACCCATCACCATTGAAAAAAAGTAGAAATAATAAAAAGGTCAGAGAGAGGTGAAACTCCATCATTCATTGGCAGAGCACTTGGTTACAGTTGGTCAACAATAGCATTTAATAAATTTATGTACCTGTTCCAACTTACATACAAATCTACAGTCCCTACCTCGTACGTAACCCAGGAACTGCCTGTATATATAGATTTGTACCTGATATTTCAAGTTACAACATCAGAGACCTGTTTTCACATCAACCTAACTAGGCTAGGTCCAGTTCATCCAGTATCAAGTATCTAATGGGGTCAACAGGACAGAGCTTATCTTGTCATAAGGAGAAATGTAGGACCTAAACCTGAACCAGGACTGTGGTTAAGGACTTAAGGCTAAAAAAGCCAAAATGCCTGGTACCATAAAAGTTCTTTAAAAATGTTTTAAATTTAAAAATCAGTGTTTATGTAATATAAACAACAGTTTCAGGTATATTTTGGCATTCAAAATTAGAGGGGATTCTTTGTCATCCCATAAAATGTTAAACAGTAATGTAATAGGACATGCTTCATGATGGAATTTATCATCATTTAGAAATACAAATTAATCCCCCCACCAAATCTCCTCCCAGTTATCACATGATCGGTGGGGTGAGAGACCAATACACTGGCAGAAAGAAGAGTAAGATAAGAGTCTGTTATTTCAAGGAGCTATTTAGGACAGCAGCCTTTGCGTGTCTCTGTGGCAAATTAGTCCCTGTCTGGGCATCAGTTTACAGGTCAATGCCTGCAGGCCTTAAAAGGAATCAGCATAAAAGCTCACACAAAACTATTCACTTTACATATTGCTAACAAATGGCAATACCGTCTCACCAGACCTGCTTTACTGTACTATCATTGCAGCAGCTTACATTACACAGAGACTAGTTTTGTCCATTTCCAATGTATGCATTGTACTATAAGCAGATTGTGGGAGGAGTAAGGGTAGACAAATTGTCAAACAGAGTAGCAAACAGGAACATTCTGCAGCATCTGGAATCTGATCACTTGACAATCAAAAAGACACCAATATAATGTTCACTATTTTTAGAAAACAATTTCAGATGCTTCTGGATTGTGCAAGCTTGCACCTTCACTTTGAAATCCTTTAAGAAGCAATATGTATTCTTCTAAAATCCTGTTTGCTTTCCACACACTTCTTAGCAATCAATTCACAGTGCAAACTGGAAACAGAATGAATGTAACATTGGACCTAGCAGGATATCTGGCATTCCGTGGAGGAGAATCTTTACATTTTGAAAGGTATCAGTTCACATTCAGTGTTAGGTCACCAACACCAACTTTATTCAGAAGCATTACTTCCCATCTGGCAGTGTTGACACATATGAAAACACTCCAGTCTACCAGCAGGTGTTTCATTTTGTTTGTGGTTAAAAGCACATCCTACGCAGTAAACAAACTGAGTTCTCTAAGACAAAGCAAACAATAATCTGAATGACATTGTCTAGACAAAGCTTTGTGTTTCTCAGAAACAAGCTTCTTTTATTTGCCCACCTTAAACCATTGCATTCTGAGTCCATCTGAACTTAACTTATGAAACAAGTCAGCTGTAATACAGCCTTTACCCAACTGCATTTCTGACTCCATGCTCACTGCTTATTCAATGGCTGCTTTTGCACTTGGCCTTTCTCATCTAAAATAGCATATCTTACACCATACAAGGCTGCTCTTCAATCTAAAGTTGATGAGATGAATTGTGAGTCTAAACAGTATTAGGCCAGGTGGCAGACTTAACGTTACTCACTCAATTGAGGAGTCTTTTTGTGCTAGCACATAATATAGGAACATACTTTTGATTTAATGATAACACACAAGCAATTTTGTAATCCATAGGAAGGAGTCAGCTCTCCCTTTATGACTTTAAATATCTTCAGTTACTCTTTCCAGAGCAGATTACTGTTTTGTACCCTTTACTACATTAGTAGTGTCTGGTTCTATGTGAGCAATTAAAAAGGAAAGGCCATCCATTCACCCATTTTCTTCTACTTATTCAGGCCTGGGTCATGAAGGCAGCACTCTAAGCAAAGATGCCCAGACATCCCTTTTCCCACCACCTCCTTCAACTCCTCCAGGGTTGATACCAAGGTGTTTGCAAGCCAGATGGAAGATATAATCTTTCCAGTGTGCCCCTAGGTCTCCTCCTGGTAGGACATGTCTGAAAAATCTCCCCAGGGAGGCTTCCAGGAGGCATCCCAATCAGATACCCATACCACCTCAACTGGCTCCTTTCAATGTGCAGGAGAAGTAGTTCTACTTTGAAATTCTCTCGACTGTCTGGGTTATTCACCATAACTCTAAGACTGAGCCCAGACACCCTGAGAAATAGACTGCGGATTCATGCAACAGAAATTAGTTTATTTCTGTCACCTCAAGACCATAGGGGAGGATAAGAATATACACTGACCTTTCAGCTCAGCTCTCTCTTCACCATGACTGACTGATACAACATCTAAATGACTGTGCACACTGCTCTGATCTTCCTATCAATCTCCCATTCCCTTCTTCCCTCACTATTGAACAACCTCACAAGATTCTTACATTTTTCCACTTGTGGTAGCACCCCTTTCCCAACCACAAGGGGTCATTCCACCCTTTTCCAGCTGAGAACCAAGACCTCCACCTGCAGGAGGAGCCATAAGGGATCTGCAACACAAGCAATCCAGAAATGTAATGTGTTTTTTTCCCCAAGTTAAAACAGCCTTAAAGTTACTTTAAACTGTTGCAGACACAAGTAAAATAACTTACTGTTACTATGTTTAACAATGTGTGATTGGCTTCCATGTGCTGTAGCAATTGTTAAGAAGATACTACAGCATCAAAGTCAGTTATACACTATAAGTCTGAGAATTCCAGATACCTCAGCCAGAGTGTCATGCGGTCATGCAGGATACAAACAGTTGTAGAGTGTTTTTTGAACCAGTACAGTCTAGTGTTTGTCCATCTATCACAAACCTACTCTACAGAATAGGCTTTTTATTATTTCATTTTTAATTGTGAAACCTCTTGAGTGGGCATTCATTTTGTATAAATTCAATCACTCATGTTGCCATAGCCGTGACAAACCAACTGATTTTAGAATGTAAATACAAGCTCCAGATCAATAATAATTACAGTGTAATTTAAAACTTTAGTTGACGATACAGTTTGGGATGCTTTACTTCAATGCTTCAGAAAGAACTTACAGATTAATTAAAAGATAAAAAGGCAAGCACAATTTAGCAGATTCTTTAAAGGTAGTCACCAATTTGGCACTAAAACTGGAACCATGCATTTCTGAATGTAATAAAGAAAAGAAGGCTGTGAGAACACTCACAACAAAAGTGGCTTTAAAACCCAAATAAAGAATAACATCCATAGCAGTGGGTAAAACAGTAGCATGGCTAAAGGAAAAAAAGAGAATTCTGAAAGGATTATGCTTTTATTATTTAACTGCCTTAAACATCAGGAAATATTTTTGTTGTGGGTGGACACTAGTAGTCAACTAATATAGAATTTAATCAATAGTTTTCATCAATAAATGATAGAATTTTATAATTTAATACAAGTATATATTTATTTGAAGTTATAACAATGAATTATTAAACACAAGGATAAGAACTGAATATAACTAAAGGGTTAATTAAATGTTTCAAGTCTAGGCAGGTGAGGTTTTTGACTAATCTTAGATGAGCCACCAAGATAGTTGCTAAAGTTAAAATGAAGTAGAAGAATAACAAACACCCCTCTAGAAAGTGGGAATAAACTAGTGAGAAAGCCAAAATACCCCACCTATGAAGCGGTGATAAAATCAACAGAAGAGTTCTCCGATCAACCCTATTTACAAGGCAATATTCAGATTAATGGGAGAGCCAAAAGTAGTCAGAAAATACTGGTGGAATTTGTTGGCTAGATGAAGTTCTGCATATTATGCATATTAGAGTCAAATGATGTGATGTATTAGATGAGGTAATGTAACAGAAAAGCATGAAAACAGTTTTATTGATTGGTCACTTCATGGAGTGAGACATTTGTGCATATCTGTGTGCAAATAAAGAATCATTCTGCCTTTTCACCTGGTGTCAGTGAATGACTTCTTTGAAAAGGACAGTTAATTTGCAGCCCTTTGTGGATTCAGATGAGGTATACAATTTTATTATCTCCAATTAGGTAATACATCTAACCAAAACATTTGGATCAAATTAAAATTAAAACATTTAAACTATTGATATCCGGGAGATGATATTGATGTGGGACTGAAAAGATAAAGTACTGTCAAGGAACATAAAAGCAGTGACAGAAGCAGTGGTGGAGCTGCAGAAGTAGCAGCCTATTAGTTGTCCTCCTTCCTGTGCTGATGTTGCAACCAACAAATGGCCACATACTAGCAATAATAAAGAAAAAAAATACATAATTGAACTGATTGGTCATGTAATAAAGCATTTTTTTTTTAAGTCACGCTTCACGCTGCTGGCGCATTTTTTTTGTTTCCAGTTTGTGCAAATCAAAAAGATAAAAATGACTGGTAAATAGTAATAAATCTTTTGTTATTATTTCACAAGGCCTTATATGTTGATGTTTGCATACGAGCAGATTTCATGTTTGTTCATGAGAGTGTTTTTCAGAAGTGACTAATTTAACAATATTTTAGGAAAATGCATGGGTTTGGAATGTTGTGAGCATATGACTGGATGACTTCACAAGTGGATTATGCAACATGGTAACGTATGATTTTTTTCAAGGTCATTTTGAGATTGTTTGCAGTTGTCCATCATTAGATGCCACTAATTAATACTATATCAGAAACTTTATCTCTTTTCTGCATGAAAACATGAGATAACATTTTTTTTTATCCATCATTATAAACTAAGTGGGATAAGTAAGTAACATATAAAAAATATATAATTTTTGTGTGTAGCATTCCTTTAATCTTCACATCAAGTACTTGTACATCATGGTACTTTATAAATGAAGGTAGTTCCCACAACAAGTTAGAAATGTAAAAAATAGCTGCACCATAAAAAACCTCACACTGTTCCACTCCATCTGAACAGAGGAGAGATTAGGAGAGTGGAAGAGAGGGTAGGAACTTTGAATGTTGGGAGTATGACTAGTAAAAGGAGGGAATTAGCCAATATGACGGAGAGCAAAAGGCTAGATGGAAGGTGAGTATGGCCAGATGTAAGGGGGATAGGTTCAAATTATACTACCATGATGTAGATAGGAGGAGAAATGGATTAGGGGTTATTCTGAAGTAAAAGTATGTCAAGAGTGTTTTGGAGGTGAAAAGAGTGTCGGATAGAGTGATAATTATGAAGCTGAAAATTTATGGTATGATGATGTATGTTCTTAGTGCATATGCACTGCAAGTTGGGTGTGAAATGAATGAGAAAGAGGATTTCAGGCGCGAGATGGATGATGTGGTACACAGTGTACCCAAGGGAGAGAAAGTGGTGACTGGAGCAGATTTCAGTGGACATGTTGGTGAAAGGAACATTGGGGATAAGGAGGTGATGGGTAGGTATGATGTCAAGGAGTGAAACGCAGAAGGTCAGATGATAGTGTATTTTGCAAAAAGGATGGACATAGCTTATACATATTTTAAGAAGAGGGAGGAACACAAGGTGACAAAGAGTGGAAGAAGATGCACACAGGTGGATTATATTCTATGCAAGAGAGTCAGTCTGAAGGAGACTGGAGACTGCAAAGTGGTGGCAGAGAACGGAGATGAAGAAGAGGAGAAAAGTGAGAACAGAGGCAAGGATCAAATGATGGAAATTGAAAAAGTAAGACTGTAAGGTGGTATTCAAGGAGAAGGCCAGACAGGTACTGGGTGGCAGTGAAAAATTACCAGATAGCTGGGCAACTACAGCAGAAGTGGTAAGGGAGACGGCTAGAAGGGTGTGTGGTGTGACATCTGGACAGAGGAAGGAGGACAAGGAAACCTGATGCTGGAATGGGGAAGTACAGTAGAGTATACAGATGAAGAGGTTGGTTAAGAAGAAGCGGGATAATCAGAGAGATGAAGAAAGCAGGAGTACAAGGAGATAAGACATAAGGTGAAGAGAGAGGTGACAAAGGCTAAATATAAGGCGTATGATGAGTTACATGAGAGGTTGGACACTAAGAAGGGAGAAAAAGACCTGTACTAATTGGATAGGCAGAGGGACCAATCTGGGAAGATGAGCAGCAGGTTAGGGTGATAAAAGGATAATAAGGGAAACACTTACAAGAGAGGAGTGTGTGTTGAATAGATGGAAAGAGTACTCTGAGACGTTGATGAATGTAGAGAATGAGAGTGAAGGTTGAATGATGTGAAAATAGTGAACCAGGAAGTGCAATGAACTAGCATGGAGGAAGTAAGGACAGCTCTGAAGGGGGTGAAGAATGGGAAGGCTGTATGTCCAGAAGACATACCTGTAGAAACATGGAGGTATTTAGGAGAGAGGGCAGTGCAGTTTTTAACCAGATTGTTTAATGCAATCTAGGATAGTGAGAGGACACCTGAGGAGTGGAGAAGAACTGTACTTGTACCAATTTTTAAGAATAGGGCTAATATGCAGAGCTATAGTAACTACAGAGGGATAAAATTGATCAGCCACAGCATGAGGTTATGGGAAAGAAGTGTAGTGGAAGCTAGGTTAAGAAGGGAGGTGATGATTAGCGAGCAGCAGTATGATGAAGCAGTTGATGTCCATATCAAAACCAGCAAGGTCCACAGTTTATATTATTTAACACACTTTGCATGCCAGTGTTTATGTACTGTATGTTTGCATATTTTACAGAAGGCAGCTTTTCCCGCTAACTCTGCTTTACTGTCTTCAAACCAGTTACATTAGTTAACACCTTGAATCAAAATAGTGTGACTTTTCAAAATATTCTAATTATTTCATTTTATGTAGACTGGATAGTGGACCTAATTTGCTCTAAATTACTGGTGAATGGGCTTTCCTCTGATTCAGTGGCCTGAAATGAGACCAGAAGCACATAGGAAAAGCTC
This sequence comes from Polypterus senegalus, assembly GCF_016835505.1. Classification (NCBI taxonomy): domain Eukaryota; kingdom Metazoa; phylum Chordata; class Cladistia; order Polypteriformes; family Polypteridae; genus Polypterus; species Polypterus senegalus. The sequence continues at coordinate 63,740,833 of NC_053167.1, forward strand.
AAAATGCTTATTTAGCTAGCTAATAACTGAGTTGTCCAAATATGGTGTTTTTTAAAAGCTGTCAAAGTTTCTGTTATAACTGTATGACTCTGTAGTTTGCTCCAGATTCCCACAACTCTTTGCATGAAAAAGTGCTTACTGGCTTCAGTCTTAAATACCCTTCCCCACAACTTCCCCTGATGTGCTAGAGTACATTAATCAGATAATAATGCTTTCTTTCTCAAATCCAGGTCATTTGTTGAAATATTTTGTCATTGACCTTTACTGCAAAGCCACTAATAACCAAAAAGTGTACAAATAACATTTGCAATAGATGGGCATAAGGCACACTAATTGGGTCACTTGAATTTTCAAAGTATTTGCCTATGGACTTTCCATGCCAGATTTTAATAATTGATTACCCAGGGAAGGCCCATCATGCCATTCTGCCTTTGTAAACTTTCAGGGCTTTCCTGACTCACTTCATTGTGCATATCCACACATGTTGGACATGTTACGTTATAGTCAATCTATAACAAAAGCTCCACAAGTAGAAGGATAACCGTCAACTTTCGGCTTGTATAAACTGAACCAATGAAGAACCTTTATGAATACAATCCCAAATCAGAAAAAGATGGGACAGTTTGGAAATGCAAATACAAAATAAAAACGCAATGATTTTAACTTAATTTTGACTTTTATCTCATTGAAGACAGTATGAACCCAAGATATTTCATGTTTTGTCTGGTCAACTTCATTTCATTTGTTAATATACATCCATTCCTGTATTTCAGGCCTGCAACACATTCCAAAAAAAGTTGGGGCAGGGACAAATTAGGGCCAGTAATGAGGTAAAATGGGTGATGTCAACAATTGATTGTAATCATGATTTGGTACAAAAGCAGTATCCACAAAGGCCAAGTCTTTGAGTAACAAAGATGTGCAGAAGATCTCCAGTTTGTCAATAAATGCATGAGAAAATTATTCAGATTGTTAAAAACAATGTTTCTCAAAGAAAAACTGGGAGGAATTTGCATATTTCTCCCTCTACAGTGCATAATATCATTAAATATCATTAAACAATTCAAGGAATCTGGAGGAATTTGAGTGTCTAAACGGCAAGGGAGCAAGCCTAAGCTGAACACCTATGATCTGTGATCCCTCAGACGGCATTGCATCAAGAAACATTACACATCAATAGCTGATATAACCACATGGGCAAGGAACTACTTTGGCAAACATTTGTCAAGCACTGCAATACTGAGTTACATTCACAAATAGCACTTAAAACTTTACAGTGGAAAAAAGTCTTAATGTTAACTGTGTCCACAAGCAGCAAAATATAATTATAACATCACATATAAAACCAACAGAAATAAATATATATATATATATATATATATATATATAAAAATCCAACATCTGTTTGTATGTCTGTATGTCTTTTCAAGAGAGAACTACTTAACGAATTTAGATTGGGTTTTTTCTATAATTTGCTTGAACATTCCAGTTGATTTTGTGACTTCTCTTATCGTGCGAAGTGCCATAGTTTGCTTGCAGGAGCGATGTATTCACGCTAGTCTGAGACAGAGGCAACGGGCCGAGGGGAAGGGAAGCGTGATGTCAGGAGTAGGAAGCCAGGCAGAGTCCTCCTCACTCACTCGCCAGCCTCCATTCAAGTCACTCTACCTCTCGCCACGTTCTGAAGTGTACCTTGCCTCCGCTTAGCTAGTGATACCTGTTTGTTTATTAATTTTTAAAGTTTTTCCTGTTTCACTACTATGTGGGCAGAGCTGCGGGGAAAAGCTAATAACATATATTGCATCCCAGGCTCTGACAAGGTTTACCTGAATTTACCTTTATTGCTGTGAGAATCAAGGGTTGAACTGTTGTCTAGTATAAGGTTGTTCAAGGAAGAAGATGAAATAATGTGGAATGATCCAGCATTTAATTTTGATATACATATGCATATGTTGTAGTAGCAGTATTAGTATCAGTAAAAGTTGCAGCAGGAATAGTACTGACACATGAACATGTCTTTATATATATATATATATATATATATATATATATATTGTGGTCCCGGCCGGGGCTGGACCCCAGGAGGACGAGAGGAGGGCTTGTGCCTCCTCCAGACCGCGAGGGGGCGTCCGTCCTGGTTCTGTTGGGAGCCACGGGTTAAGGGCATGGAAGCCCAGCCCTGTAGGGGCCCGTGGCCACCGCCAGGCGGCGCCCCGATGCCGGTTTATCCCATGGGGTCCCCGCGGGCGGGAGCCTGGCGGGCGCCCAGAAGGGCGAGAGGAGGGCTTGTGCCTCCTCCAGACCCGAGGCGTCCGTCCTGGTTCTGTTGGGGACCACGGGTGGAGGGCTTGGAAGCCCAACCCTGTAGGGGCCCGTGGTTACCGCCAGGCGGCGCTCCGATGCCGGTTTATCCCGTACGGTCCGCGGCTGGGGCTGGAGCCCGGCCGGGACGCCTTGGAGGACAAGAGGAGGGTGAGTGCCTCCTCCAGACAGAGTGGGGGCGTCCGTCCTGGTTAGGCAGGGGGCCTCGGGTACAGGGCATGGAAGCCCAGCCCTGTAGGGACCCATGGCCACCGCCAGGCGGCGCCCAGTGCCTAATTATCCGGGAGCCCGGCACTTCCGCCACACCAGGAAGTGCGGGGAGACTTTATGTGGCGCCTGGAGAGCTGCCAGGAAGGCAGCCGACACTTCCGCCACGCTGGGCGTGGCTAAAGAGCAGATGCGGAAACACCTGGGGCTCATCCGGGGGCGTTATATAAGGGGCCGCCTCCCTCCAGTCAGTGGTGGAAGTCGGGAGGAAGTGGACTGAGCGAGAGGAAGGACTGGAGGCGGCCAGGAAGGCACAAGAGACTGTGGGCCTGGACTTTGGGGAAATCGGTGCGAGAAGGCACTGGGGGTGCACGTGAGCAAAAACTGTGTAAATAGTGTATATAAATAAATGGTGTGTGGAGAAAATATGCTGTCCGTCTGTCTGTGCTGGGGCCAGCGTTCACAATATATATATATATATATATATATATATATATAAATATATGTATGTGTGTGAAGATTTAGAAATAAGAATGCCAGATAAGATTTTTATGTGCAATTTAAAAAAAGGACCAAAACTTCAACATATCATTAAACATAATATGCTACTTGTATAAAATAGTAGCAAGGGAAATTTTTGTTGGGAGTGTGTCTTAGCTTCCATTGCAACTGATTTTTGTCTCAACTGTAACCCCAGATGCAATTGTTGTTTTCTTATCTCTGAATTTTTTACTCTTTTATGTTTTTCTAGTGTGATCTTTTAACTCTTATATTTTTAATAAAGCATTCATTTATCCATTTAGGTTGTTTTTTTGGTGATTTCCTTTAATTTATTTGGAATATATTTTGTACCTTAAGCAGATTTTCTCTGAATTGACATCACATATTTTTAACAACAATGTATTTGTTTTCCCATTTTGCACATGCATGAAATATGCATTATTTAAAGCAACTTTAAAATGACCTTAAAGCCAATGTATAGTCGTAGGCATTGAATTTAGAGGTCTACTACAACAGTTTGCAACTCAGCCCCCTTACCACAAGCTTACCATGGGTCCTAAAAAGGCAAATATAACCTCACAAAGGACATTGTTTATAATGTGTTTTTTTATCCAGTTTAAATGGCTCTGTTCACACAAAACTCAATATAAAATTTAATAATGATCCATCAATAAAGTAATAAAGTAAAATAAGACAAACAAGCCCAGGGCTTATAAACTATGCATTGTCTGTTACCTGAACTACAGAACAAATGCTCTACAATCAAGATTGTATTATACAAAGACATGACTTTTTCTAAATAGGTAAATATTTGGATCTTGTCGTGAAAAGTCAATTGTAAGCTGAAAATGACCAAAAGGTCATGACAATAAAAAGTCATGGATCTGCAAACAGTAATACATTGAATTCTCAAATCTTTAGTTCTCATAGTTATGTTCTACAGACATCTAATGAAAATGACTGAAGACTGTAGTTCTATTTTATCTTATTTGCTCATCCATTTGCATGTTGTGTCATTAATCTGATTCATAGCACTTAATTTTAATAACACAAAAGGTTCCTTGTTATGTTTGTAAATCAATGAGCTGAAAATTAAAGATGATAAGCAGTAAAAATGGCTACAGAACATAACAGTTGAATGAGGACATTGTTATGGTAATGAGTATCAGGCCTTAAGTAATGAAGAGCAAGTCAGTTTCTTCAGTTTTATCTGATTATATAATTATTATATTGAATCTGAGCATTACTTTTGAATACTAAAAACAGCTAACCTCTATTTAGGGTTACAGATATCTAGCATCAGATGTATGGCAGGAACCAACCCAGGAAAGGGTATTCATCTATCACAGGGCCACTTATGCACACCATCACCAATTAACCTAGTAAGAATGTCTCTGGGGACATGGAAAGAAAATTCTGAGAAAAACCCAGGAACACACAGAGAATGCACATACAGACTCCACATTTGAACTGAATCAAATTTAATTGATTTAGAATCCAAAAAAACGGATTCATGTGGTAACAGTCACTGTGCTGCTCATGCTTAAATTAGCACACAGTGTAACCTGACTCAAAGATAAAAAGTGGAAACAATATTTCATTGTTCACTTTATATAAAAATGTGTTTTTAATAAATAAGGAACTACAATGAAACGTAACGGTTACAAAGTGAACAAAAACATTGTGAGCCAACAGCTTTAACCAATGCTCCATGTGATATCAATTTTAACAATACAACATTGACAAATACTAAATCACATAAGAAATACAATGGAAGCCTCAAAATTGCCTATAGCAACAGCTGCAAGTTAAAATGTTATAGCTCAAGTAAAGATTTTCTGATTGCTATACTAAGATTATGGCTTCTGATAAAATGGATAGGAACAAAATAAGATGCCTCATTTTGCGGAACACCATTCTTAAATGCATTCTTGTGTGTTAATATTAATCACTCAATGCATTGATAAATATGTTTTGGGTTGGTCACTATCACAATGCAAACAAGCCGACTAAATTAATCAATTCATAAGGTGTTTATCGATGTAAAAGCTATTCATCTATTAATTTATTAAACATTCTTAATCTACTTTCAAAGTTGTAGGTAGCCAAAGCATGTCTTTCCAGCATTGGGATCAAAGAAGGAATTAATCCAAAATGGGACACCAATGCTGGACATACTTGCACAAAAACAAACATTCACTCATCCAGGCCAATTTGAAGCACAATTTAAATTCAACAAGATGTTACATCAAAGATTTACAGGTAAGTCTAAGTTGCATGCACTAGAGAACAAGCCTTGTAGCCTTCATCTTTTCTACATATATAAAATCCTAAGTCTAAAAGTGCAACGATTTTGTGCAACGATTTTATGTGACATTTTTATGTCATGTTTTTTGTCACGCTTTAAAATCAGGCTTATTTTAAAACCTACATATGCAGGTATATGTTTCTTATTTTTTTCAGAATTTATCAAACTTTAATGTGATGTTGTTAGATTTTCAGATTCTTATTCCGTTTTTAAATTCTAAACTAAAAAATATCAAGAACTCACATTCCATGAGACAAGACTTAACTTAAGCTGCTGCACAGGCTTTTAAATTTTCAAAGCGCCACGCGAGATGTAGATCATGTGGCACAGCAGCAGCAACCAGCAGGTGATCGAGCAAAGAGGAGGTAAAAAAAAACAAAAAAAACACTTTGTTTCCCATTGTATCACCATTTAAGAGGAGGTTTCAGAGGAGCAACCGTGTCTCCTTGGAGTGCGTTTAACCCCCTTCACAACATGAGCAGCAGACTGGCTGCAACTGGGGGTTGGGTGCCAAAGGCACCAGGGGGGCTTGCCCCCCTAATAGTCTATAGCCTTAGCAGACACAACATTAAACATTAGCAGCACTCATGACACCAGAACAAATTGTATCATTATTTCACCAATTATAACAACATCTGTAATTAAAAAACTTAGCAGTACAATGAAAAAAATAGTTATACAGTTTAAAGATCTTCATATTTACTCTAAGAGGCTCTTATACTCTGCTACATATTAATTATTATTTTTTACCTTACTGAACTAAAAAAATCAAATTGAAGATTTAAGTAACCTTTTTTGAATTGTGTACATCCATTGGTGCCCTTTAGTAAAAAAAAAAATGAAGATAAAATTAATCAACACATAAAATTAATACTTTGTTTAAAGATGCAGCAATATAAAAGAAACATGAAAGCAGCAAAACATCTATATGGATAACAATGAAATTGGTGAGCCACTATGTCTTATGTAGGGGTGTCATTGAATTTAGAGCTGTTGCTTTAAAGCTCTAGGGGACTGGGTTCAGATGTTGGGCTAGTCATTGTCCAAGGGACATTTTAATCTTCATTATACCTAATAAGATGCTCTGTATATTTCCAGCACAAATTGTGCAATTACATTGCAATTGCAGAATGTTATTTTTCCTGCAATAGTTCTTTGACGGTTCAACAATGGCTTCTTCTGACAAGATGTATTTCTTATGCACAGTAATACTATATTCTGCTTAACTGCTTATTGTTTTCGATATCACTACACATTTATTACCACTACTGACTTTGCCAATATTAATCTATATAATCTATAAAAGAGAAAATCAACATCATATTTAAGATGCAGTGTTTTATCTCACTTGTGTATTTTCCACAAAGTCATTGCCTTTTGTAATTAATTTCACAAAGTGTTCAATAGCTGCCACCCAATAATGTTCTGTAAAACGTATTGCAAAGAAAACCTTAACACACCTTATTCCCCAACTATCTAAATTAAGGCACAATAGAAATGTTTTTCCAGTGTTTACCTCAATTATAGGCTATCTAATTGCTACTTCAACTATCAGTATAGACAATTTGGTGTATATTTCAATGTTTATTAAATTACCAAGTTTTTCATGACCTGCTCCCTGCATTTATTTGGGATTAGTGGTATTGTGTACATTGTTTGCAGTAACTGATTTTACAATTTTGTAATAATAATCACTAAGACATTTTTCACATATGTATAAAAATGGTCAACTAATACCCCAAGAATTATAATACAGTAAACTATTACAATTTGGTAGCAAAGTGGTACAGTGGTTAGTAATATTGCTGTATCACAGCTCCGAAGGCCTGCATTTGGATGTTCTCTCCATATCTGCTTGAGGTGTTTAAACATATTATAATTTTTGTTCCATATTACAAACATGCAACTACAGTTTAATCAGTGACTCTACACTGGCTCAGTGCACATGAAAATGTACGTTTTGGCACAAGATTACCCTATGATGGAAAATCCCTAAGATTTTAATAGGCAATCTGAGGGAGTGGAAACACAAATAGATAACTATAATACTGAAAAATTCTGAACATCAGAATAATTATAAAAACACATCAAATGACAACATAATAATACTAAATGGGAAGAACGAAGCAGTTCATCTTACATTATACATATATTAATAAAAAAGGATTATGCTTAAAGATATTAATTTTACATCTGATGTTCAGAAACTGCTGAAATTGTAGACTGCTGAGGCAAGCCCACAAAGCCAACTCTTTCAGACTGCTCAGGAAACATACATGGAGCAGGTTTTTGTAAACCTTGCCATTAAGTTGCTGTTTATAATGCTGAGGGAATAACATCTGTTTCCCTGGCTCTTGCTCATATGGTCCTAGCTGTCCTTTGTGTAGATTCCCTTGCAGCTGTTTGCATTTGCCTCCTGGTCAGGCCTTTTGTTTACTAAATGCAAGAATTTGGTGTCCCTCCCCCTTTTCACTGCAGTCAAAAGAAAAGTTTGTGTCCACTGTGACACACTTCTTCAATGCACACATAAATTAAGCACTCTGTCAGTTTCTAGACACTGCTATAAAGAAAACATGTTTTTTTGTGTTTGTTTTATGTAGTTCCATCAATCCAAAGAACCATCGTTCAGACTAAACAGATGCTTCTTTCAAACTAGGAATTATGCAAAAATATGTTGCAAAGATGATTTGATTATTGGCAAGTGGTAATCAGGCAACACAGGTACAAATTAAACACAACAGAAAACGATTGGAGTATAACACCAAACACTAGTTATAATATATGTCAGTCAAATAAATACAATATATCACTGGAGTACATTCTTACTACAGTATGTATAGGTTACAGCACAACTTACTAAATGCATAAACAGACATCCAGAAATATAGATCAACAGAATGTGCAAGCAAAGGTCACTTTATTAACAATATAGAAAAATATGATACACTCTTGCCTACAATTAAAGAGATATACAGAGCAGTAAAAATTAACAAATAAATCATAACACCTTTTGAAAATAGCTATACATTGACTACTTAGACAAAGAAAAAAATGCTGCACACATACACTGGTGTGAAAAACTATTTGCCCCTTCCTGATGTCTTATTCTTTTGCATGTTTGTCACACCAAATGTTTCTGATCATCAAACACATTTAATCATTAGTCAAATATAACACAAGTAAACACAAAATGCAGTTTTTAAATGATGGTTTTTATTATTTAGGGAGAAAAAAAATCCAAACCTACATGGCCCTGTGTGAAAAGTAATTGCCCCCTGAACCTAATAACTGGTTGGGCCACCCTTGGCAGCAATAACTGTAATCAAGCGTTTGCGATAACTTGCAATGAGTCTTTTACAGCGCTCTGGAGGAATTCTGGCCCACTCATCTTTGCAGAATTGTTGTAATTCAGCTTTATTTGAGGGTTTTCTAGCATGAACCGCCTTTTTAAGGTCATGCCATAGCATCTCAATTTGATTCAGGTCAGGACTTTGACTAGGCCACTCCAAAGTCTTCATTTTGTTTTTCTTCAGCCATTCAGAGGTGGATTTGCTGGTGTGTTTTGGGTCATTGTCCTGTTGCAGCACCCAAGATCGCTTCAGCCTGAGTTGACGAACAGATGGCCGGACATTCTCCTTCAGGATTTTTTTGGTAGACAGTAGAATTCATGGCTCCATCTATCACAGCAAGCCTTCCAGGTCCTGAAGCAGCAAAACAACCCCAGACCATCACACTACCACCACCATATTTTACTGTTGGTATGATGTTCTTTTCTGAAATGCTGTGTTCCTTTTACGCCAGATGTAACGGGACATTTGCCTTCCAAAAAGTTCAACTTTTGTCTCATCAGTCCACAAGGAATGGGCACGGCCCCTGAAGCAGTAGCAGGAGCAGATTGTTTTGGAGCCATAACGAAGGGCTTGACTATGCACAAAGATAAACACAAAAGAGCACAAAAGTTAACTCTTTACACAGCCAAACACATTGATGCTGAATTAGCAAGACAAGACTTCCTGGTTAATGCCGCAGAATCGAATTTGGCGATCCGTCACTGAGCCAATCAGCACACAGGAACTTAACGGTGTGCTCTGATTGGTTAGCTTCTCAGCCATCCGCCAATAGTGTCCCTTGTATGAAGTCAACTGGGCAAACCAACTGAGGAAGCATGTACAGAAGGCAAAAAGACCCATTGTCCGCAGAACCCACGAAGCAGCGAAAAATCCACGTTATATATTTAGATATGCTTACATATAAAATCCGCAATAGAGTGAAGCCACGAAAGTCGAAGCGCGATATAGCGAGGGATTACTGTACCCTCCTCCGCTTTAGACCCAAGCATTACTCGGGCTGCGAAAACAATGATAAAAGTGTTAGTCCCGAGTGTCACTCAGGCAACTGTACAGATGTGTCTTGTGTAAGCATTAGAACCGAGAATCACTCGGGCTATAAAAGTGCTGTCAGTGCTGCCATTCTTTGGAGAAATTATGTCTAAGTGTAGGTTTTCACTAATTATGAAATATCCGCACTTTATCAACAATGAACACTTTGATGAGCATCCAGCACCCAAAATAAAGAAAATTTGGGTGAAATACCAGGCGATTGCAGTAATATTTCGGTGCATTTACATTCCGGAATGCGATGTCGGCATCGATGAAAGCCTCATGGCTTATAAGGGCTCTCATGGATACAGTACATCGTGTCAAAAAAGATTTGGCATAAAGCTTTACAAGTTTTGTGAATCTAAAATGGGATACATTTTGAATTCGGTTCTGTACACAGGGAAAGGGGAAATGTTTCATCCAAAATACATTCAGAACGGCATTGCTACATCATCGGGGCCAATTTTGATAGATATTCTGCTGGATCAAGGTTACTGCATAACCATGAACAATTTATATACTTCACCAGAGCTATTTGACATCTTGCTGTAAAGAAAGACTGACACATATGGAACAGTGCATCCTAACTGTCGTGGCATGCCTGAAGACTTTGGCAGAGCTAAATTACAGTGAGGTGTGCTTGTAGCTTGGCAAAGGGGTAAAGTGCTTGCGCTGAAATGGAAGGACAAGAAAGATGTTTGTCTTCTTAGCCCCATACATAATGCAGCTACAGCCACTGTACAGGCAAAATGCAACAAGAGGTTATGAAGCCTTGTGCTGTGGTCGACTACAACAGCACGATGGGCAGCATACAGTGGAATGCAAAAGTTTGAGCAACCTTGTTAATAGTCATTATTTTCCTGTATAAATCGTTGGTTGTTACGATAAAAAATGTCAGTTAAAAAGGCAAAGCCCTCACTGACTGACTGACTGACTCATCACTAATTCTCCAACTTCCCATATAGGTAGAAGGCTGAAATTTGGCAGGCTCATTCCTTACATCTTCCTTACAAAAGTTGGGCAGGTTTCATTTCAAAATTCTACGCGTAATGGTTATAACTGGAAGGTATTTTTCTCCATTTACTGTAATGGAGTTGAGCTCGAAAGCCGTGGGGGGGCGGAGTTTCGTGTGACTTCATCACGCCTCCCACGTAATCACGTGAACTGACTGTCAACGCAGTTCGTAGAAAACCAGGAAGACCTCCAAAAAGCGCTGAAGAAAACATGCATTATATAATTGAGAAGGCAGAAACAATAAGAAGCGAGCGAGTGACATATACTACCATATTCATGAGTGCTGCTACTTCGGAAAGAAAGCAAGGTGTAAACCTAAACTTTAAATTAAGTTCATAGACAGGCTGCCGCTGGCGTTTCTCATGCCCACGGGTAATGCGGGATACAAGTTTAATGAGAGGACGCAGGATATAAACGAGAGTTTTGATCACTTTGTAACGAAGTTAAAATTGCAGGTGAAGGGGTGTGCTTATGCAAATTCCGAGAGACTGTGTTTGTGGGGGATTGACAGTTAAGACGGGTGGGGGAGTCACGTCATCATCTCCCCTCCCATTTATCTCATTTCGCTCTGAGCTGAGCTCCGCGGCTAACGCCGTCTTTCGAAGCAACTTCGTCACACTGCCACCAAATACTTACAGAAAAATCCACAAGTTAATACACACGCTGTCTTCTCCACACTGAATCCTCCAGGCACCACTTACAAACGGTTACATTGACAATCGTGTTCCTTTTCTTAGCACAAGCACAACTAGGGTTACCACTTTTAATACAAAAAAATAAGGGACGCATACTGCAACGGGGGCCACATCCCTTGGGGGCCAAGCGCAATTTCATTCTCAAATACGGGATGATTCCGTATTTTAAAGGACGGGTGGCAACCCTAAGCACAGCTGAGAAGCTTCGATGCATGTGCTCCATAACGCGTTAAAAAATAATGCATTTAATCACACTTTGCATTACAAGCAAAGGGGAACTTTTGTCAATGCATGATTTCCTGGTACACGGATTACATTGATCAGCGCATCCCTATTAATTTTACCCTCGCACCACCTTGGTTTGAGAAGAAGTATGAAAAAATATGAGGTTAACACAGAAAAACAGATCACCAATTCAAGCTTTATGAATAATCGATTCGCCATCAATAATTGTTTTGGTAAAGCCATATCAGTGTAATCCTAATATATATGAATGACCTCCAAAGAGCGCTGAGACTTTTGATATCGTGAACGTGTCTGCAAAAACTGGGGTCTCCTGCCCAGCAAAAGTCGAGCACCCGGCGCACGCGCATAGCTGTGCCGGCCTTTGAGACGCTGACTGCGCTTCTGCCTTAAGTCAAAGTGAGCACTTTTAATTTTTTTCATCCTCCCCCTGAGCTATAGCCCAGACAAGTGCAAACACGGGACCCCTTTTCTACACCGCGGCGAACTAATATTAAGGCGATTCGCACTTTCTATTTTGCACGCATACGATTATGAGGTCGTCAGCTCGGATTATGAAGACACGCACAGGAGTGGAGGACTGACAGTGCCATCACAGCCGATTAATGGCAGGGACATCTCACACCAGTCTATACAAGAACCACCGCGACTGTCCCCAAAAGGCGCTCATATCGTCAGTGAACACATCTATCTATACTATATAAAAGAAAAAGGCAACTTTCCTTTCTTTACACCTTATTTCCTTTTATCCCAAACCAAAGCCTTACTCTCTTAACACTGCAGAGGACACAAAACTAATTTTCTTTAATTGCTGGTAATGCCGGTAAGGCACATTACCAGAGGCAGAAATTTGAACGTTCACATAGAAAATGTAATTTCTATACCACAGCCGTCGTGTAGCGCCTTTCAAAAGGGATCAACTACCGAGAGATGATCCATATACATTTTAGCTGCTGTTAGTACTACTTACTTGTTGTGTTGCACCGTCTTTAAAATGTAGTTTACCCGCAACCACTCCAGTAGTGCTCAATGTACCTGTACTTCTTAAAACATTAATGTTTTACTGTTTAATAACTTATAGACTATATTTTATAATTTTTCCCTTGCACTCAGTGACCAAAGCTATACACACACATACATATGTATACACCTGTGTGTATGTTTTTTATATATATATATATATATATATATATATATATATATATATATTGTGGCCCAGGAGGACGTGAGGAGGGCTTGTGCCTCCTCCAGACCGCGAGGGGGCGTCCGTCCTGGTTCTATTGGGAGCCACGGGTCGAGGGCATGGAAGCCCTACCCTGTAGGGGCCCGTGGTTACCGCCAGGCGGCGCCGATGCCGGTTCATCCGTGTGGCCCTCGGCGGTGGAGCCCGGCGGACGCTTAGAGGACCGGAGGAGGCGTGTGCCTCCTCCAGACCGAGTGGGGCGTCCGTCCTGGTTAGACAGGGGCCTCGGGTACAGGGCTTTGAAGCCCAGCCCTGTAGGGACCCGTGGCCACCGCCAGGCGGCGCCCCGGTGCCTAATTATCCCGGGAGCCCGGCACTTCCGCCACACCAGGAAGTGCCGGGGGGAAGACTTTGTGTGGCACCCGGAGAGCTGCCAGGAAGACAGCCGACACTTCCGCCACGCTTGGGCGTGGCTAACGACGGAACACCTGGGGCTCATCCGGGAGCCTTATTTAAGGGGCCGCCTCCCTCCAGTCATGGGTGGAAGACGGGAGGAAGCAGACTGAGCTGGAGAGCGAGGACAGGAGGCGGCCAGGACAAAGGCACAGAGACTGTGGGCCCTGGACTTTGGGGGATTCAGTGCCAAGGGCGCTGGGGTTGTGAGTGCACGTGATTTGAACTTGTCATTGTAAATAGTGTAAATAAACAGTGTGTTGGGCAAAAATATGCTGTCCGTCTGTCTGTGCCGGGGCCAGCGTTCACAATATATATATATATAATGCGTGTGTGTGTTTGTGTGTGTGTATGTGTATGTATGTATGTATGTGTGTGTATATATGATGTAGATTGGTATTTATATATATATATGTGTATATGTACTGTAGATATGTATATAGATATGAAGATATGTATGTGTATATTATATATCTATATCTATATCTTTATCTATATATATATATATATATACTAATAAAAGGAAAGCCCTCACTGACTCACTGACTGACTCACTGACCCAAGTTCCCGTGTAGGTAGAAGGCTGAAATTTGGCAGGCTCATTCCTTACAGCTTACTTACAAAAGTTAAGCAGGTTTCATTTCGAAATTCTACACGTAACGGTCATAACGGTCGATAATGGTCGACAACGTCCGCCATGTTGAACTTTCTTATTTATGGCCCCATCTTCACGAAATTTGGTAGACGGCTTCCCTGCGCTAACCAAAACCGATGTACGTACTTATTTTGGTGGTATGACGCCATTGTCGGCCGCCATATTGAATTTTCCAACGTCACCTATTTTCAAACTTCCTGTGTAGGTAGAAGGCTGACCCCATCTTCACGAAATTTGGTAGGTGACTTCCCGGCGCTAGCCAAAACCGATGTACGTACTTATTTCGGTGGTATGATGCCATTGTCGGCCGCCATATTGAATTTTTCACACGTCACTAATTCTCCAACTTCCCGTGTAGGTAGAAGGCTGAAATTTGGCAGGCCCATTCCTTACAGCTTACTTACAAAAGTTAAGCAGGTTTCATTTCGAAATTCTACGCGTAACGGTCATAATGGTCGACAACGTCCGCCAAATTGAACTTTCTTATTCATGGCCCTATCTTCACGAAATTTGGTAGGCGGCTTCCCTGCGCTAACCGAAACCAATGTACGTGCTTATTTCGATGGTATGACGCCACTGTCAGCCGCCATATTGAATTTTCCAACGTCATTAATTCTACAACTTCCCATATAGGTAGAAGGCTGAAATTTGCAAGGCTCATTCCTTACAGCTTACTTACAAAAGTTAAGCAGGTTTCATTTCGAAATTCTACGTGTAATGGTTATAACGGTCAACAACGTCCGCCATGTTGAACTTTCTTATTTATGGCCCCATCTTCTCGAAATTTGGTAGGCAGCTTCCCTCCACTAACTGAAACCAATGTACGTACTTATTTTGGTAGTATGATGCCACTGTCGGCCGCCATATTGAACTTTTCAACAGTCTTTGTTACTTATAAGCCCATCTTCAAGAAATTCTATCGATCAAAGAACTGTCACTTACCGAGTGGTTTCCATGCCCGGAGATACCACCTACCTTTTCCATTCTCTTTGTTACATATTGCATGGCCATATCAGGCTCACTCTTGATATCCGGAGGAACATTCTGTCTTATGTATTGAATGACTGGGACAAGTTCAAGGTGTGGACGGATGACGGTACAGGAGATAATTATACTACACAGGAGCACTAGAAGAGTGAAATGCTTAAGCCCTTCACCTATGGTTCTGCATATGAGTTGATGGCTGCCGCTGAATTGTTCTGTTGTCGCTTTCAAGTGTACCGAAATGGCCAAATATTTTACACCTTTCGACACCGCCAATGCCTCTTAAACATCTTAGATTCACAGGTGACGATTTCAGTAGTGGACACTTTGATGTTTATGAATGTTTAAACTCTCAAAAGCTGGATGTGGTTTTATCGATGAAACCGGTTGTGTGCTTACAACGCTTGACAGATGCCAAATGTCACTTCAACACAACAAATCCTGCAAATACTGTCGTAATTGAAACAAACCATGAAACTCAAACCGATTATGACAGCAGCAATCCAAGCTGTGAGATTTGAGACAAGATTACTGTTCACATGGCCAACTGTAAGTTACATGCTCAAGAGTAAGCTCAGCGCACAGCTTGGTCATTTTACAACCGGAGGGCCGAACTGACAACATGGTATACAAAGAGATCCTTAACAAATAATTATTGGCATATTGTCCCACAGTTTAAAAAGGTTTAAATTTTCTTCTTAATAAAATTTGAATGCAGTACTTCACCGCTAAGTTGGTATTTTAGTATATATATATATATATATATATATATATATATATATATATATATATATATATATATATATATATATATATATATATATATATATAGACTCAAACCTATTATGACAGCAGCAATCCAAGCTGTGAGAAAACACTAAAAAGGAGGCGTGTCAGACGTCGTGGTACATTTTCTGATGCAGCTAGACGAAAACAACTTCGTGACGGTGCCGCCAAATACACAAAACAATTACTTTGACAATCATGTTACATTATTTTTAAAATTTTTCCTTTTCTTTTTCATACCTTCTTTAACACACTACTTCTCCGCTGCGAAGCGCGGGTATTCTGCTAGTATATCATATAGGAGACACACACAGTGATATTTGAGAAGTGAAATGAAATTTATTGGATTTACAGAAAGTGTGCCATAATTGTTCAAACAAAATCAGGCAGGTGCATAAATTTGGGCACCACAAAAAAGAAATGAAATCAATATTTAGTAGATCCGCCTTTTGCAGAAATTACAGCCTCTAAACGCTTCCTGTAGATTCCAATGAGAGTCTGGCTTGTGGTTGAAGGTATTTTGGACCATTCCGCTTTACAAAACATCTCTAGTTCATTCAGGTTTGATGGCTTCCGAGCATGGACAGCTGTCTTTAACTCACACCACAGATTTTCAATTATATTCAGGTATGGGGACTGAGATGGCCATTCCAGAATGTTGTACTTGTTCCTCTGCACGAATGCCTTAGTGGATTTTGAGCAGTGTTTCGGGTCGTTGTCTTGTTGGAAGATCCAGCCCCGACGCAGCTTCAGCTTTGTCACCGATTCCTGGACATTTGTCTCTAGAATCTGCTGATACTGAGTGGAATCCATGCGTCCCTCAACTTTGACAAGATTCCCAGTCCCTGCACTGGTCACACAGCCCCACAGCATGATGGAACCACCACCATATTTTACTGTAGGTAGCAGGTGTTTTTCTTGGAATGTTGTGTTATTTTTCCTCCATGCATAACGCCCCTTGTTATGCCCAAATAACTCAATTTTAGTTTCATCAGTCCACAGCACCTTATTCCAAAATGAAGCTGGCTTGTCCAAATGTGCTTGAGCATATCTCAAGCGGCTCTGTTCGTGCTGTGGGCGGAGAAAAGGCTTCCTCTGCATCACTCTCGCATATAGCATCTCCTTGTGTAAAGTGCGCCGAATGGTTGAACGATGCACAGTGACTCCATCTGCTGCAAGATGATGTTGTAGGTCTTTGGTGCTGGTCTGTGGGTTGACTCTGACTGTTCTCACCATTCGTCGCTTCTGTCTATCCGAAATCTTTCTTGGTCTGCCACTTCGAGCCTTAACTTGAACTGAGCCTGTGGTCTTCCATTTCCTCAATATGTTCCTAACTGTGGAAACAGACAGCTTAAATCTCTGGGACAGCTTTCTGTATCCTTCCCCTAAACCATGATGGTGAACAATCTTTGTCTTAAGGTCATTTGAGAGTTGTTTTGTGACCCCCATGTTGCTACTCTTCAGAGAAAATTAAAGGAGGAGGGAAACTTACAATTGACCCCCTTAAATACTCTTTCTCATTATAGGATTCACCTGTGTATGTAGGTCAGGGGTCACTGAGCTTACCAAGCCAATTTGAGTTCCAATAATTAGTTCTAAAAGTTTTGGAATCAATAAAATGACAATGGTGCCCAAATTTATGCACCTGCCTGATTTTATTTGAACAATTATTGCACACTTTCTGTAAAGCCAATAAACTTCATTTCACTTCTCAAATATCACTGTGTGTGTCTCCTATATGATATATTTAACTGACATTTTTTATCGTAACAACCAACGATTTATACAGGATAATAATGACTATTAACAAGGTTGCCTAAACCTTGTTTTGCATCCCACTATAGATCTTGCAGATCAAGAATTAACTTTCTATACCGTTATGCGGAGGCAACAAAAGAAGTACAACAAAAATATATTTCCTCATCTGGTGGAACAGTGAATTTGGAATGCATTTGTGTTATACAAACAAAAAGCTAGCAAAACTGTATCTCATGCAAACTTTACATGCTAGCTTATATAACAAATCAATGCCGCAAATCCACCGTTCACAGTACCACTAAAGAGACGTGGTTGACCCAGCACATCGCAGATCAATCCTGAGTGTCTTATCGGTAGACATTTTATTGATTATATACCTATAACAGAAAAAAAACAGAATCCAACTCGTACCTGTGCAGTGTGCTGTTCAAAAACTGATAAATCTCGAAAAAAAATCTGAAAAGAAACATGATATTAGAGTCCTGACTGTGATGTTGGATTGTGTCTTTCACTGTGCTTTAAAAGACTAATTTTGAGATTATATACTGTTTTGGCATCATTAGTAGTATTATTACTGTTATTATTTTTGTCATTACTGTTCATTTCATATTATTTTTATTTATCATCACTATTATTATTTGTATCATTATTATACTTTTGAGATTTAATATAAATGTAAATTTTCATGCCAAAAAAATGCTATTTTTTACATGTTTTTTTGGAATAAAATGCAAAGATAAAGAAGTTAAAAGACCAGGGGTCAGATTTCTAAAACTTGTATACACTCAAAAAAAGGCTCAAAATGTGTGCACACAACTTAGCTGGCAAAAACTGAGATTCAGAAAAGAAAACTTGATGAGAGAACTTGCCACCCATAAGCAACACTTCAGAGACAGTGGGAAATGATGATGCCCTTACTAAAGTAAGGAAATGCAGCTGAACCAGCTAATGAACAAATCAGGTACATAATACTTCTTATCACAGAACTGTTATTGTAATGTCTGTTGACTTGACAAAAATATTAAACCTCAAAAGTGATGAATATAATGTATAGACACTATTTCTGTTGCCTTTTAAGAGGGTCAATGCTGCATACTTGCACTGAAGAACGTTTCTGGTGTTTCGTCAGTTTATATAGGCTGCCTGTTGTACCGAGGATTAGAAAACCAATGCAATCACATGTATTTGCATTAAGTAAAAATACAGGTATTATTCACTTCCTCCATACAGAAAGCTATAAATACCATGCCCTATAACCTATTCATAGCCTAATGGTTTCACAAAACATAGCTTGTTTTCTGCAGCTTGGTGACGATGTACAGTAAATGGTCATATATGAAGAGAACACACATTTTTAAGGACTGGCAGGATTTTTTGCCCATGATGTTGACTGGCTTATAAACAGATTTAGGCTGCTAAGAGCAATTCTCTTGGAATTATGTGTTGAGTTGGGCCCGGCATTAGGAAAACACACACTGACCAAAACTGGGCTACACCTGTTCATATTAAGGTTTCAAGGATCTAATTATGCAACTTTTAATGCAATGCAGGAAAACAACACAAGACAAAAGATTTTTTGAAATATCTTGTAATAAATGAAAATGGACTTAAATTGAATTAATTCACTGATTTTCCATGTAATGTCCCACTTGTCCTCCATTCAATTGGATACAGGCTCGGAGTAATAAACTTAAGTTATAGCATAATGAAAATTGCATAATTAGACCTGGACCACCCTGTACTATTCCGTTCATTTAAAACATTATTTTTTAGTATCTGTTTGACAGGTGAAACGGTGAACTTGTCAGACCACCATGGAACTCACTCTTTCTGGGCCCTACTATCCCTGTCCTGTGTCACACTGGTGCAATTTCCAGTTCTACATATTTTGTATATATTCGCACAAAATGTCCTATAACATTTATTTTTAAGATACAAAAAATATGATAAACGTCGGTTTTGTAGATATACATGTTTTAAATGAATTCTGATGGAAAACGTTTTATGTAAACATGGCTTTGTAGAGGACCCTACTGAGTCAGTGTCCGTGGCTCACAAGTTAGATTCAGAGTTGAAACAGCATTGGTGAGTCTACATTTTTATCATGTGTTTTTTGGTTATTCTTACAGAATTCTTGCTTAGTCAAAAACACTGTTTAAATGAATGTTTTTCTGTGAGTGCACAGTGACATAACTTACTCTACACTAGGTAGTAATTGTGTCAGATTACAGCTCCACACAAGGGAATTTTCATGTTTCTAAATACAGTATATTTACAGGAAATTTCAGAAAGAGTTATCACAGATGCATGGAAGGTAAACGCTTTGTTCCACTTCTTAGATTTTGGTTTGTTTTGTGTGGATTATTTTGTACATAGAATAAATGTTTTTTCTATGTTAAATACAACCTTTTTGTCCCAAAAACATGTCTGTTGTAATGTGTTGTGAAACTTCATCTTGTCTGTGAATTACGATAAATGCAAGTCCAATCCAGAATGTCCCCAGTGTTCCCTGCTAATCTGCTTAATCCCTTCTTAGCGGGGGCACTACTTATAGCAAAGCAGTTTAGAGAAATATGCAATAGTACTTCAAACAAGAATGGAAGGGTTGGATGCTTTGCACTACCCTATGAAACTTCTGAGGCAAATATAGGAGGGACGCAAATAAAAGGATACACACTGTCAATCATGATAGAAATAAACATTTTATTACACAGTAAAACAAAGTGCTGCTATATAAAATGTTTATGTAAAAAAAAAAGCTTTTTGAGTTTCTAGATTATAAAATCACAATTAAATCAATACTGCATTCTGGCACAGCTTTCATTACATACAGTAGGTATTAAGTGGGAAGTGGACAGTCCTTTGGCCTGGAAACCCTGCAGATTTTGTTTTTCTTCTCCAGCATCTCACCCCTGGAGTTTTTTTCTCTGTCCTCCCTGGCCATCTGACCATAGATTGGATGTATCATAATGGATTTAATAAATTGGGATTCTACTGCTAGTATATCTGTGTTATCCATCCATTATCCAACCTGCTATATCCTAACTACAGGGTCACAGGGGTCTGCTGAAGCCAATCACAGCCAACACAGGGCACAAGGCAGGAAACAAACCCCAGGCAGGGTGCCAGCCCACCACAGATATCGGTGTTATGTAAGTGCATATTGATTTTTTTTATACATTTTTATATATTATTAAGTCATACATAATTATCTATTTTTAACTTGCGATTTTTTATCTTGTAAGTTTTCTTTTACATTGTCTAAAGCACCTTGAGCTCCATTTCATGTAAGAAAATGTGGTATAGTAATAGATGTTGTTGTTATTGTTGCTGTTAATTCTAATCCTTGAGTGTGAGTCCTTGATTATGTGATTATTTTGCACGAGTGGTAGGCAGTTTCAATAATCATATTTGATTTTCAAAACGTCTTGCTAAGACATGTTATATATTACATGTAGCAAGCAAAAGGCCAATCCTGAATGAGACATTAAACTGCTAGTGGTGCATTTTCATATAATGCAAAAAGTAGTTACTGCGATTGTCATGCCTGTCTTCCATACAGAATGATTTGCCTACCAGGGGACTGATTTTGCTGAAATTTGCCGCACTTACTCGTTAAGGAAATCTGTAAAGAAAGTTAACATTTCAGTGAGATATCTCAAATACAGCACACTGTATAAATTTTTAAATTTAAAATCTCAAAAATCACCAACTGAAAGGCATTTGTGAATTAGCAACTCAACATATCTTCATTTAACATGACTTTATTTATAGATTAGTTTACTATTTCAAATTCATCTTGAGAGAGGTCACTTCAACTTATTATGTGTATCTCACTTATTTATGCACTGGATAGTTACTCCTGTCAGTTAAATAGGTGCTCTACGCAAGCTAACCAAACATTGGGAGAGGCAAATATTGCCAGTCGTATGTACATCATCAGCTAACCTCTCCCCCTACTTGAGGTAATTTAACCGTATTAGTTATATTAAAAAAAAAAAAAGCAAATGTCACTTATATGAAAATTAATGTAAGAGGAAATGTATTATTAAGCATCACTCTGTAAGCACAGAGTGAACATATATG
>NC_053167.1:64067406-64167406 GCF_016835505.1 Polypterus senegalus
TCACTTTTGACAATGTTTTAAGTTCTTCCTGTATTCACTTGGGCTTCTTCTGAGAGCCCTGTTTTTTCCCACATCCCAAAAACATACAATGCACATAATGATATACTAATATATGTAGCATGTTAGGTTATATAGTGACTTTAGGTTGCACTTAGCATAAGTGAGTGCAAATGTATGTGTGTCTGACAATGAGCAGGCATCCCATTCACATATGGTTCCTGCCTTGTACCCAATGCTTTCAGAGATAATTCTAGCTCCCCATGACTCTACAACGGAATAAGTGGGTTTAGAAAATGAATGGATAAAAGGAGAAGTGTGATACAGTGTACACATATGCAGCAGCTCACAGTTTCAAAATATACCGTAGTTAGTGCTCAGATAGATTAATCAAATTAATTTTGGAGGAATACATTCAATGTCAGCATCAAGCGTACATTTTACATATGTTAGGATTAGGCTAAAACTTTTGTAAGTTCTCTCAAAGTCCACTGGGTGTTTAAACCTAGAGCTCCTGATTCATCCCACGTTCCATGTTAGGGTAGCTAAGGATTATAAACTTTAAAATATGAGTGAATGTGACGGCATGTCTTTGTGAGACTGCTGTCCCATACTTGCTTGCTCTTACTAGAAAAGGCAGCAGTTGTCTTTGGTCCTGCAATGGAAAACATTGAGTTCAAAAAATGAACTTATGAATAAACTTCTGCGGTGGGTTGGCACCCTGCCCAGGATTGGTTCCTGCCTTGTGCCCTGTGTTGGCTGGGATTGGCTCCAGCAGACCCCCGTGACCCTGTATTCGGATTCAGCGGGTTTGAAAATGGATGGATGGATGGATAATTAAACTTTATCACATTCACTTAACATGCGATAAAACAAATACAAATATTGCAGCAAAACATAAATTTCACCAATCCCCTAAAACTCATGGGTTAATATCACTGAGGATTATGTTTAACAAAGGTAAAATGTCATTATGAAATTATATCTTAATATAACATTCTAAAACCTGCTGAATCAAATCACTGTGAAGTGGATTTAAAGACAGACCTGGCAGTGGGAGCAAATAATTTATCAACCTTAGACAGCCCATTGCAGGGTCCAAACCTACACACACACACACACACAGGACCAATTTAGAATCAAATTCCAATTTACACAGCATGCACGTCTTTGAAATGCTAGCAGAAAATCAGAGCACCCAGTGAAACACCCATGAAGAAACAATTAGAATGTACAGACAGAAAAAAGGCATGGGATTTTGGCCCAAGATGAATGGATCTGCCAGGCAACAGTGCTAATCTGCACCATGTCACCATACTGTATCCTATATTCCATAAATAGTGGATTATGTCTCTTTGATTACATTTTCTACTTAATATTACTATTAGTTGGGTCCAGAAATGCCTAAACATTACAGTTTGTTTTATAGATGACTGACATTTTCACAGGTCTGTATGCCAATAAAGCTGATCCAAGCACATTCAGAATATGCAAATTATACAGACTCAAAACATATACTGGGTATAAACAAAATGATTAATCAGGATGTTTTAAACATATTTGTCCCTTTCCCCAAGAAAAAAAATAAATGAAAACTTCATTCATTAATTGTGATTATTTTCCTTTTATTTTTCAATTTCTTTGAGTTTTGCACCTCCACTTTTCCTCTTATCTTGATAGTTTTCCTTCATTGTATCTGGTGCTGCTGGTATTTGTATTGACTCCAGGGCAGCCCTGGGGAATGTCAAATTGTGAAAACAGAAAACCAGTTTACTCTGTATTTTTATACACATTTTCCACACCTCGGTGAACTTAATGTTTTGTCTGAAGCTGCAAGAAATGGTTTTTAAAAAACTATGTAATAGTTTTATATAAGTGCCAGGGCATATTTAGAATATTTCTTCTTGACAATAAAGAGTCAGCTGTGTTATTTAAGAAAAACAAAATCAAATATACATATTTTGTAAACCCACTTAATCCTGTCATTGGAGCATATATCCCAGCAAAGTATAGGACACAAGGAAGAAACCATTCCTGGATAGGGCTTCAGTCCAACGCTGGGCAATCACACTTACACTGGTCACAAATTAGCATTGCCAGTCCACCAAACACACTGTGGGAGGAAACCAGAGCAACTGCAGATACAGGGAGAACATGCAAGCTCTTAACCACAAGGACCTGGGAAATGAACCATGGCCTCCTAACTGCAAGGCAGCTGCACTAACACTGTGCCACCATGCCACCCTCAAATATATAGATTTCAATTTTAGCAAAATATTGTATAAACAATGACTTAAAGTATAGCTATTTTAAAGAGGATTTAATTCCCATCTTACACTAAGAACCCCAAAAGGTAGACAAGATAAATAAGATGGATTTATCAAATTTAAAGATGCATGGAAGCGCTTCTGACTTTTTTTAAATAGTAGCTAAGTGGTTTAATGCACTGTTAGTCATTTAATTCAGTCTGACACCATTGTGGAGTCGGAAAAGCAAAAGCCACAATAACTATTTTAAAAAATTCTTCCTTTTTATCAGCGCTGGGCAACACATCTGATTGAATATGTGATTAAAAATATTAAAGGGAAGCACAATGGTGGTGCAATGATAAGTACTGCTATATGTAAAGCCACATAAGACCTGATGTAAATCATGTCTATAAAATCAGTGACTTGGCTAGGATCTTATCCCAGTCTATATCAGTTCTGTTTACCTCCCACCCTATAAACAAATGCAGGTTATGTAGAAAGGCAGCCCTGAATGGATGAGCTGAGCTGTGTGAATCCTTCGTTGATGTACTCTGTAACAGAAAACTGCATTACACAGAGAATGAATAGAAATATGAACATTTCATAATTTATATGGTGGAAGTCTAAAACAAGAACTGGGTAATGTCAGACTAAGAAAAAGATACAATATAATTTTGTTTATATGTTATTTACTTTATGCTAACAATATAGGCTTCATCTTCTTTCAAACCTGTAATGGACGGCGCAAGTTTGATCGATAATGGATGGGTGAAAGGGTCAAGAAACGGCTAACCAGAAATCTAAAAGGGATAAATGACAATTTAATATTTTCTCTGTCTCTCTCTCAAACACACACACACAATGATGACAAAATATTCTTCATCCAACTAAATCCATCTGACACAAAGTCAATTTAGACTTGCCACATTTTGGGATGTGGAAGGATAGTATGATTGCTCATGCAAACATTGGGAAAATGTGAAAAATACATTTACTAAAATCAATTTCAATCATATATGTAATGAAAGGTAAAAAGCTCTATTATACAAACCATTGTTATTTTGTAATAAGTACAAATTATACAGAATTAGTCTCAAATATGTTATGTATTTAAGGCTGAAATGTTTCATTAAAGTTCTAATTTTTTTTTTAAGAGAAGACCCTCTTTTCCAAAGTTTCAGTAACTATAAGCATGACGTTCTTCAGTACACCAAGTTGCATAAACCTCTGAAGACATTGAAAACTGGGTAAACGTTTATTGCTGTCATAAACTACACACTTTTCACAAGATTGTATCCTTTCACGTGCTGCTTAGCAGAAGAATATTTGCCCACAGGCTTCACAGACACAGCTTTAGTGATGTGAGTCACACCCATGAATAACTGTAATAAGAAACGTCTGATGAGACCCGAAATAACTACCCGGTCAGTAGAGAAACAATATATGCGTATTTTGCTATAAAACACACCTCTATTTGTATTCGACCGCTTTACACCTAAGATTAGCTATATGCTTCACCATTCAAAAGTCATTCTGAACGTTCTGGGATGCTAATGCATAATAAAGCAAGGCTCGCATTGTGTTTCTTTGTTCTGCATTGGTTAAGGAAATTATTCAGAAAGCCATCGGTGTTGTTAAGGTAAAGCAAAGCATCCTTCGGCTCAACATTGTGACCTCATTTGCCGATTTTCTCTTCCGTAAGCCACTTGCTCGGTCATTTAAAATGAAGCGTTATTGCCATATGCTCCTCTGACACGGAGCTGCTGCTCTGATTGTTTTGCACAGGGTGTTGCCTGTTAAGATCACTGAATCCACAAAATGAGATGCTCGGCAAGAAAATGATAAACGAATCGCTTTCATCGCAAACACACTCAGAAGTAAAGAAGTTTAGACATCACTCCGTTTTACCAGTTTACAACATTATGAAAAATAAAGCACTGCTTAAAGATCAATACTACATTTAAAAGAAAGTCTGGGAGACTGCTGGCAAGATAGATTAACACATACACACATAGTTAAGTACCTCTTTCCTCCTTCCAAGCGCTCCAGGTCTGGTGATCAGCGCCGTATCTCCACATACGACAGCAGCATCTTCTACGAATACACTGTCTGGAAGGCTATCATCCACCGGCAGTTCTACTATCTGGAGCCCGAGCTTGTGCATCAGAACTCCGACATAAAGCTCGTGCTCTCTCCTGGCTCTAGCTAGGTCTACGTCGTCGTTGGCCTCATTCATTCTAAGCGCATCTTTGGGCAACGAAGCAGGGACACCTCGCACGATTGCATGGGTATACTCGCCAAATCCGACCGTCAACCCAGCCATGTTTAAGCGGCGATGAAACGCTGTAAGTGACAGAGACAGGCGATGTAATGCTGCGCTGCTGACAGTCCCTCCTTTATAACTGCCAAAGTGGCAGCAGAGGAGATGCTAACATGCGCCAAAGCGAACCGGGGCTGGACTGACGCCCGAGCCTCACCAGTTGTCACGTGCTTGTGGATATAAATCTGCTCAACCTGCGAATGTGGATCCTAAGCCTTCGAAAATCATAGTGGGTCGCCGTCGACCTCGCCCACATTTTCATAAGTGCTGCGTTATATACATTTAGAGCGTCATCCGAGTTACAGCTATATATTTCAGAGATGGGGGTATCCGTTGCCTAGCCAGGCAGCTTTGCGTGTAACCCCATGAACTAAGACGGGACGGCGCCTCCATAACTGAGCACAATCATACGACGCTAGACCAGAGGCGCACCGTAATCTAACCTTGACTCGAAAGTAGCCTACTAAGAGTAACTGCAGAAAACCCATGAGTATACTAGACAAAAACTTTAAAA
The DNA here is from genome assembly GCF_016835505.1 of Polypterus senegalus. Classification (NCBI taxonomy): domain Eukaryota; kingdom Metazoa; phylum Chordata; class Cladistia; order Polypteriformes; family Polypteridae; genus Polypterus; species Polypterus senegalus. The sequence continues at coordinate 64,072,487 of NC_053167.1, forward strand.
CTTCCTACAGGTAGTGCTCCTGTCATCGATTCGAAAGCAGACTACGGAGGTATTTCCTCTAAAAACTGAGCTATGTTTTCATATATCTGAAAACAAATGCAGAACGTTTTACACAACGCAGAAGTTGCAAAAATACTTGAACTTGTTTGTTGATGTCCGTTTGTACAGCGGTATCGTTCTTATCTTCGACGTGGCACCTGTTACACAGAACAGGACACTCGGTATCGTGTACACGCCGGGGGAGCGCTGTACTTTAATCGGAAAGGTAGCAGGATCCTTTGATTTCCGTTCCTTTACTAAACAATTCATTTTCCGAAGCTTCGAATACAGAGCAGCAATGTGCCAGAGTCTATTCTTGCTGCACTACGTGTCTTATTAGGAACCACCTTAGGACTGGTGCATAGTTGACTTTAGGGCATATTTACATAACAGTCTTTAAGAAATGATTGCGCGTGAATATCTCGATATCCGCTAGTTTTCTCTCTTTTAAAAATTCATTTGAAGAAGTTTACTGACTGAAAATCATCATAAACAGGTATAGATATAAGGTAGATATAGATAGATTTATGTTTTTTGTCACATTATTGCTTATCAACTTCTCAATCTATCAAGCAGTGTCATTATAATTTGCAGTTCCGTGACATATGAAAGCTTATACAGTATGTAATGTACATGCTGCACATATTTGTAACTTGAACTTGATATGTTTAAGAGGCAGATCCAGTTTTTTCTCTTTATAATTAAGCATATACTTTGATAATGTGCAGAGTATTTATATACCATTACAGTATATATATTTGTTCTTTATTTTTGTTACATTGTCCTTGTAAATTGAATTACATATATCAATTATATTGTTTGACTTAATTTCATTGTTTGTTTAAAATATATTGTCCTTGTGGTCTGCTTGCCCTTGTGTTGTGATAATGATTCCAAACAGAACACATTTGTGCATATCATTTACAAGGGTCCTACTCAGTTATTAATCAAAAAGCAATTAAAAGCACTTAAAACTTTACAGTAAGTGAAAATTTATATATATATAATGTGTATGTAAGTGTGCGTGTGCATGTACAAGAGCATTGTGATGGACTAGCCTTCTGTCCAAAGCTGGTTCTACATGATACTGAATGGGAGAATTATATTTGGTTAAAATCAATGTATGGCACAAATATACTCTTAAAAAACTGTTCATAATAAATAACAAATGAATTCTCAACCAGCACAGTATACATTTAATATGAAGTTTGGCTTTGGAATTATTTTTTCACATTCACCAATAACACCAATGTAAGGTTATTTTAGACTGCATATAAAAAAGGTGCGTTTTATTTTTGTTTTTCTTGTAAAGGCTTCTCTGGAATGTCCCTACAACTCTAATCAGCATATTCCATCCAAAAGATTAGGCAATCATTATCACAAACAAATAACTGAAAACTCTTCTTTCTGCATTTGTTTTTTTAAGCTGTTCATTTAATCATTGATTATTGTCCTTTATTAAGTAAATATACTTGGATGTCATTTTAGCTGCTGCTACTTCTAAAGAATAAACTGTAAACTGCACCTTCATTCCAATGATAAATCAAAATGTAGTACTGTAGGAAAAAACAAAATTATCAGTCACTTGCATAGTGGCATTTTATTATGCATGTTGATTGCTAAAAATGTATCAGAATCAGGCAAATATTGAGACAGAATTGATATGACAGCCTGTTATAAAAGGTGCAGGGACATCACCATCTCAAGCTGGTGATCAGTATTCCAGAAGGGTGTCTTGGAGTACCATTGAGCATTCTGGGTTTTGTTATTGATCCAAGGCTAATTCCTGCCTGTGACTGAACTAATAGTTTAATTGAAAATGTTATTTTATCACATCTACATTTTACTGCAGAAAGAGAAATTGTCTGTTTGAATTTGTAATATTTAACTGTGAAATTAAGCAAACAATTTATTCACAGGAATTTAATTTTATGGATTCATCCATGAAGATTTTAAGCTCTATTTTCTTCAGAAAGTACATTATTAAAGCAGAGCACACTAACGTGTAACTTAGCTATAGTACTACCTTTTAGGTAACAAAAAGTTTTTTACTCTCAATTTAAAAAATTAACACTTACAATAAAAGCATTTTAAATAAATAATCTGTTAATAATAAAATCAAAAGTTAAAATTGAAAAAAATGCACACTACTTTTTTATTATGGTAGTGTTCTGCAGTGCAGCATAGAGCTTCATTCTTTCTGACAAAATATCTGAAAAAAGCACTGCACGCCTGAAAATCTTGAGACAAGACAAGATTATTTCTAAGAGGTTTTTTCAAGTCCCACTAGACGAGACTGTTGCCAAGAGATTTTTTCCAAGTCCCGCCCCCCTCTCAACCATTTACGGTTAAAGGCCCACACCTCTCACCTCTCATATGTGTGAATTCTTTTGTCAGATACAGTTCCTGCTCTCTCAGTTCTTATAAATTTTTACATTTTCCTCACTTTAAGTTCCCAATAAAAGAAGACTTATTATGTCCAAATCTTAATGAATAATTTCATCACGAAGGGTTATCAACTGAAGAAATAAGTACACGGGCAATCCTAGCACAGAGAAACGATGAAGTGAAACTAATTAACACGAAAACTGTCAATCGGTTACATGGCAAATTGGTTAAATGCGTATCAGTAGACTATGCTGAACAGTTGGTGGTGATTGTGCGGAAGATGAAAACATCAATTTACAATATCCCGCAGAATATCTATAACCGTTAACACCGTCCGGTCTTCCATCGGCTAAGTTACTGTTGAAAGAAGGATGTATTGTAATGTTATTGCGTAATTTATGCATGAGTGATGGGCTATGCACAAGATTAGTTGTATTCAAAATTGGTCGATCAATTTTGACAAGTAAAATTTTAACAGGCGACAAGAAAGGTAATGTAGTACATCTTCTGCCGAAAATATTAGAAAACAAAGGAGATTTTGTGCCATTCATATAAAACGTTTACAGTTTCCCATTAGAATAGCTTTTTCTATGACAATTAACAAATCACAGGGACAAACATTAGAAAAAATCGATTTATTTATTAGAGAGAAAGAAACGATATTCACTCACGGGCAGATATACATTGCATTGTCACGATGTAACTCCAAACACAGAATTAAAATTCAGTGCGATATTGATGAAAAGTTAATTCCAAATATTGTTTTTGCTGAAGTTTTACAGTAAAAGTGTAAGTTTAAAAAGCATTTGCGTGTTAATTTCAAAGCCAAACAGAACAAAACCATATAACACAATGAATACCTCTAATGCAACATGAAACATAATTTTCTTTCAATTTATTAAGTTTTACTGTTTTTTACTATGGTTAATTTCTCACTGTAATGTAAAATAATTAGGTCTATTAGGCATATGTAACAATTCTCATGGAAATAACAATCTATTTAAATTGTACATCCTTTTCCCCATACGCGAGAAGCAAAGCTGCAAAGTGGCTAGCGCATAGTGCACGCCTGGGGGTTGACGAGCGAAGTGAGCAGGGGGCAAAGCCCCCAACTTTTAAATAAATAATCTGTTAATAATAAAATTGAAAGTTCAAACTGAAAAAATGCACACTACTTTTTTATTATGGTAGTGTTCTGCAGTGCAGCATAGAGCTTCATTCTTTTTGACAAAGGATCCGAAAAAAGCACTAAACACCTGACAGTGTTTAAATGACACCCTCTTGCATTTGAAAAAACCCTACATTTATTTACTTTCTCCCAAGGTGGAATACTCCTTTTTCCTGTGGTGTCATCGTAGATTTCACTTCTGGACCACCATTCACAGTGACAAAGTACATAACCCTCTGGTCCTCGACACCCCAACACTTGTATACAGAAGTGCTCTTTTACCCATGTAAGGTTTTGTCTCACATAAGACTTGTCAGGTCTTAGCCCTACCTTTTGCTACCCATATGGCATCTTTGTTTCTGGAAAAAATATACCAGCTGGGCAGGCCCCTTCAATAATTAAAGTTATAAGCAAAATGGAATAACCCACAATTTTTAGCCAATGCACAACAAAGAGGCAAAAATTTTCCACATTGTGTAAGAGGTCATTTGAAAAAACTTCTGTAATACAAAATTAGAACTGAAAAGTATTACTTGTCTATAAGTATTAATACATGGCCAAAAATGCAGTATATGGTTATCAGCAAAGGACAATAGTATGAACAACTCTTGTGCCCATGAAACATAATGTTACTGGCAAAAAAAAAAAATGTAATTTAACTCTTATGAAGTGTAACAGGCTGATTGTTTTCCAAATGCCAACCAGCTAGGTGTCAAAGCATTTTCTATTAAAGAATTGATACATACTTTTTCCACAGAACAAAAGATAATACATTTCTGAAAAAGTACTGAAGTCAAGTTCTCAGCAAATGTTCACAAAATACAATGGGATACTTGATGTGCTTATGGTGGGGTGAGGGGGGGGGGTGTGCAAATAAAGACAGTGATTCTTATTTCTAAGCAGCATCTGCTGAGTATATCCAGATATAACTCTTATTTCATTGAAAATCCCATCTTTGTTTCAATCAGACAGATTTGTCCCATATGAAAAATGCATATTTCACCATACTTATCTGTAAACAGTATTGCTATTACAGTGAAATATAAATAATAAGAACCTAATAAAGAAATTAATGTGTGTCTTGCCTGATCCACCTTTCAAATTTCCATTAGAGTTGGAAAATTTCTTTACCTAAAGATTTTCTTTATCTTTTTGTTCTATTTTTACCAAATAAAAATGAATTGTCTTATACATAATATTTTATTAAAATATTTGCTTAAGTCTATTAATTTACAAGAAACTACCCACTCAGATTCACTCACAGATCTGAGCCTGGGTCTCCAAAGATGTTAGTGCTACCCATTATTTCCTTTAAATTTGTGAAATATTTTAGGGTGGTATGGCGGTTATAATGGCTAGAAATGCTGTTCTCCATGGACTCTGTGAAGTCTGAATGTTCTTCCCATTTCTACATTTTTTTCTCTAGTTTACATATTTATATATTCAAATTTTCAGAGTAAACTAGTGGGTAAGGAAGTGTGGGTATTTGTGTAAATGTGTCCTGCTAACTGAATGATGCTCTATCAAGGAGACACTTCTGCATGTGTATCTGAGATACTGAACTGTAAACTGTAACCTTACGCTTAAATTGAACTGTTTTAGAAGACATAATTAAAAAAAAATTTGGTTATGTCACTGCTAGTAAAATATCAGTGGCTAGTATTGCTTAAACTTTCACACATCTCTGGTTAACTTCAAAGCAGTGATTCTATTTACAATAACTGAAACTGTTGCAAGTTAGTAGACCCTGGATCTCCCAAGTATATCATGCCATGCAGTTTTAACTATTTGATTAAAATCTCATTCAAAAACTTCTTCTTGATCTCTACTAGATAGTGCCACTTAGTAGTGCAGTTTCAATTTTCGTATGCTTGAGTCCTATTAGGTTTGGCCAGGTTGAGCTTGCCACATACTTATTCATAGTACATTGATTTTTATACTTCTGTAGGCTTTCATTTTCATATGTGAAGTTACCTCTTTCTACTAATGGCCTTCCTCAGATATTTCACATAAACCCTTGAAGCATGCTGGGTCTGAAAACCAGGTAATGAAACTTCATCAGTCAAACACAAGACATTCTCCTATGCACTTATGCATTTTAAAAGCAGTATGTATAAAAAAAATCAGTCAAACAAACAAACACAAAATGTTCCAAGGGAAACAAAACCATAAAAACTTCTAAACGACCCCCTAGTGAAAATCACCTAAAACTCTAAATACTGTACAAAAAATAGATAAAGAATGTCAGCTCTCAAGGAAAAGGACACTGCACATTGTGACAGCATGGTTTGATGTTAGCAAGCAGTCTATTCTTTTCTTTCTTTAGTAATGAGTTTTTTGAGGAAACCCGCAGATATGGACTTGAGCAAGTGGAAGTAGTTGAAGAGTTTGGTTTGTTAACGGTTTGTTATTTTTTTCTGTTTTCACAGTACGTATCTCTCTATTGTTTAATATTTTTGGATCTTGACTTTCTTCATAGTTTTCTGGGTGGATGGACACATCTTGAGCTCACTCCAGTTTGCCTTCTTAACTTTAATTATCATTTCCTGTGTATTTTTTCTCCTCAAAAACGTCACCTGCTCTATTTGTTGGACAGTCTACTTTTGGACAGCTGTCCTCTTAGATTAATGTTTTCTTCAGATGACTTACTCAATCAATTGAGTGTGGTTCCTTCCAAGCATCATTCACAATATTTAGTAGGGTCTGCCTACTTGTGACATGACTATGGTTTATAATTCAGGTACTGGAAGTTCAAAACCATCCTCCTGTCCATCATACCAGGAAATTCAGAACATCAGTTATTCAAAAGGAAAGGAGAATGGTTTCTCTAAACATCTCTTCTGTATTCTCTCCCCCTCAGGACAGCCATGTGACATGGGCCTTCACATAATGTGCTTGAATTACACCAGCAAAAAACAGAAAGCATCTTCTTCATACTGGTAAGTGTTTGATCCACAATATTCACTTCACTATGTAACAGACAAAAATAATAATACTTTACAGAATTTGGTGGTTTGTGTATAGGTCTTAATACAACTACTATAATAGTTCATTCTTCTTCTTCTTCTTTTGGCTGCCCCCGTTAGGGGTTGCCACAGTGGATCATCTTTTTCCATATCTCTCTGTCCTCTGTATCTTGCACTCTTACACCATCACCTGCATGTCCACTCTCACCACATCCATACACGTTCTCTTAGGACTTCCTCTTTTCCTCTTGCCTGGCAGCTTTATCTTTAACATCCTTCTCCCAATATACCCAGCATCTCTCCTCTACACATGTCCAAACCAACGCAATCTCGCCTCTCTGACTTTGTCTCCCAACCGTCCAACTTGAGCTGACCCTCTAATGCAGTGTTTCCCAACCTCGGTCCTGGGGGCACACGGTGGCTGCAGGTTTTCGTTCCAACCAGCTTCTGTTTTTAATTGGACTCCTGGGCTAATTAAGTGATATGTTATTTCCCAAGTTCTGTGTTTTGGGAACAATATAGAAATTAGAAAACTAAGTTAAATATATATTAAAATGTACCAAGCAGTTATATGGGAATAATGTATTTTTTTCTTTTTAACAATATTTTCATCTTGATTTTCATTCTACTTCTCTGTGCTCTAATTGTTTAATTAATCCATTATTTACTAATTAGTGGGTCTAATGCTAAAGTAGTTGCAGCCTTTGATGATTCAGTGTTGTTTGCCAGTGTGTCTGCTCTGCTCATTTTTGATTGTCATTAATAAGATACAACACAGGGGAAAAACAGCACAGAGAAAGTGCAAAATATAATGAAATCAACAAAAGATAGTTAAACATTTAAATCTATAGCAAAAGCAGAAATGCTTCTAAATGTCTTATAAATGTAAAAATCATGCTGTTGTACTTTTCTGAATGTAAAATAAAATAAAAATAATGCCAGCTAATTAAATGAGATCAATGCTATCAGGTGTTGTCACTGATTAGGAATCTGGTTGGAACACTGCTCTAATGTCCTCATTTCTAATCCTGCCCATCCTCTTTACCCCAACGCAAATCTTAGCATCTTTAACTCTGCCACCTCCAGCTTTGTCTCCTGCTTTCTGGTCAGTGCCACCATCTACAACCCATATAACATAGCTGGTCTCACTACTGTCCTGTAGACCTTCCCTTTCACTCTTGCTGATACCTGTCTGTGACAAATTACTCCTGACACTCTTCTCCACCCATTCCACCAACAATACCATAATAGTTCATAATAGCATGAAATTAAATGTTATTATTAAAATGAATTGGACTACCTTTATAGAATATTTATTATTTAAATTGATGTGCTGCTTTAAGGTACACCAATTATTCTGAAATGTTTCATTTATAGTATTCTCTGCTGCAGTTTAACAACAATAATCCACCTAACTTTTAGAATCTGAGATCTTTTAGGATCTATTTTTCTGCTCTAGCAGTGATATGCTTGAATATTTATGTCCAAGCTGCAAAGTTCTAAAATAAATCTTGAGTTTTCCCTAAAAAGTGAAGTACAAAGTCAAGTAAGTTCTATATACCAGGAGTTCACTAAGATTTATTATATGTGAGAGGTTGTCACACAATCCATTGTTTTTGGTAAATTGTTGATTATATCATCAGAAATTAAGAAGCAGCACAAAGCTGAATGCAGCCTGTGAAACAGGTTTCCCCCCCATTCCCTGGGCATCCACTAAACATTTTCCATGGTTTAATTCCCATCCCAAAATTAAGTTTTGCACGTGAGTAACAGCTTTTTTAAATTTTCTCTCGCCTTCCAAGCTTGCAGTAAATACTGATGTGGTATATTCATTTTTTTCTCATTTTGGATGACATTCTCACAGTTTTTGCAAAACTAAGATTTTTTTGAACATTGCATCCATCAGTGGTATAAAAAGTCTTTAAGTCTTTTCAGCAAACGTGAAAAAATATAGACAATCTAAAGGTACCCACTCATCACAGAGCAACATAATATTTATACTATGGCACTATGGTTTATATGTGGTGACATGACTAGCATTATATAGTTTGGCAAAACCATGAAAAAAGTACTAGAATCTGTGCGAATATACATTGTTGGGTTATCACAATCCGCTTTTTGTGACAGTTTACTTAAGCAAAGTGTTTGTGGCTAGTCTTCCCTTCAGTTATTGTCTGTAATGCTTTCAAACATCTCTACAATCTTCAGAAGCCTCATATCCTGCAGAAGCATATGACAGAGGTGTCTCTAGTGTCTACAGTTAAAGACTGCAAGTTTTAAACCATTTATATACTGTGGCATCCGGCCGGGGCTGGAGCCAGGCCGAGACGCCCAGGAGGACCGGAGGAGGGCTTGTGCCTCCTCCAGACCGCGAGGGGGCGTCCACCCTGGTTATGTTGGGGGCCTTGGGTAAAGGGCTTGGAAGCCCAGCCCTGTGGGGACCCGTGGCCGTGCCTGTAGAAGTCTGGAGCCCAGCACTTCCGCCAAACCAGGAAGTGCTGGGGGGAAGAAGACAGGGGACACCCGGAGGGCTTCCAGGTGCGCAGCCGGCATTTCCGGCACACTGGGGTGTGTCTTCAGAGGAATGCCGGGAAGCAGCTGGAGCCCATCCGGCTTCCTATTTAAGGGGCCGCCTCCCTCCAGTCATTGGTGGATGTCGGGTGAAAGAGGACGGCGCTACAGTGAGGACTGGAGGCGGCCAGGAGAGAGGCACGGAGAACTGTGAGGCCTGGACTTTGGGGGATCGGTGCAAAAGTCACTGGGGTTTGACAGCACGTTAAAACTGTAAATATTGTGTGAATAAAGAGTGTGTGGTGGAACTTACGATGTCCGTCTGTGTGTGTCCGGGCCAACGTCCACAGTGGCGTAGTCGGCAGGATGCTCCACCTGGGTTACGGTGGGGACCTGCAGTGAAAAATAAGTCTGTGAAGGGCCCGGCACAACAGGGGAGCCCACCCACGTGCTGCAGGGGCGGCGTGCACCCAACTCCGTCACAACGAAGTGCTGTATGGACCACAGGGGGTCCATTGAAGGACTTTGTTCTAGTGGGGCGGCTCACCGACGCGGAGCCCAGGAAGGGGGCTGCCGAGAAGGAGAGGCCGTGGCTGTGGAAGCCACAGCAGCAGAGCTGCCCGGAGAGACGCTCTCCAGTGAGAGAGGAGAGCGTGATGGCCGACCAGAAGTTCCTCCACGTTAGAGGCGCGGGATTGGACAGCGTGTCCTGTTCTCTCGCTGGAAATTGCTCGAAGGCGAGAGCAGGGAATGTTCGTCCCGTGTGCCCAAGAAACCCGAGTGGGCCACAGAGAAAGGCTCACGGAAGCCCGCACAAGGTAAGCCCACCGCTGGCTGCTTCTTTCTCCTTGGCGGCGATCTTACAGGATCTGCAAGAAGAACTGCACCTTGTGCTGTCGCCGCCGGCCGAGCAATGTGTCCTCCGGGCGGAGACGCTGCAGTCAGGAGGGACGGCAGTGGCGTCGGATCGGGAGCCGGAGGCAAGTGAGGATTGGCGCACTGCAGGAGCTCCTGGACGGAGAGGTACAGCAGGGAAGGTAGGTGAGACCAACCCCGTAAAGCTCCAGACGCCAGCGGGGCTGGGTCTGCGCTCTTACAATGAGCAGATCCAAGCCGCCGCGGTGTCCCAAAGTAGGCGAAGGAAGCGGCTTGGGGAAGCCAGTTCCTCCAACAAGGGAGGACGTGTCGCTGGGTGCGCGCGTCCCGCGAAGGGCCGGCCTCTGCGGAGGCAGAGAAAAACCCTGAAGCGCGGGAGGCGGACGTACTGCAGGAGGAAGCAGACAGAGTGAGCAACAGAGGGCCGATCGGAGCGAAGAACGTTGGCCCAGTGGAGAGGACGAGTTGAGGGGCTGCGTCAGGGCAATGTCTCCGCCCCTTGTTTTTCTATTTTTTTTACAGGCTCGGGCTCTACCCTGCATTGTGTCGGCTTGGCGCAGAGGCGTCTGCGTCCTCGCGGACTGGTCCGCTGGTACCGGAAGGTCCCAGCTAGCGGGGGAGTATTGTGGCAGGTGTCTGGGTGTGGTCACCAATCTGCCACCTACTTAAGGAGCCGTCACCCTGCAATCAAGGCTGGTCGGGTGAGGAGGAGGACAAGGTCGTGGCAGTGGAGGCGAGGAGAGGCCCGAGTGTGTTGTGTTGAAAAGACAGTGGCTAGTGAGAGCCTAGACTTTGGGGAATTGGGGGGTTGGTGCACTTTTGTAAATAGTGTAAATAAACGTGGTGTGATGGATCAAACGGTGTCCGCCTGTGTGTGTCCGGGCCGCTATACTTCACAATACCTTTCTCCTGTATTTCGTCTCCTGTTTAAGCTGAATACAGTAAATCAATGTTGTGATTGGATTCTGTTAATTGTGCCTTGCATGATTTGCTTCAACAGAGTCTCTTATTTTCAACTTTTCTTTTATATTTGTAGTTTTTTTACCAGGGCTGTTTCATCGACAGGTGCAGAATTGTCGAGCTGCCTTGTAACTTAGCTTAGGCATTTTACCACTTTCTAAACCATTTCACTCTACACTCTATTTATTTCCCTCTTTACAATCCACCTTTAGATTACCCTTGACAACCTTCCCACCTTATCATTTTCTCTAACATATTTTGTTTTACTCATCTTTACCATCTATCATAAAGCTACTCTTCTAACCAATTCTTCCTTCAGACAGCTCCCCATCACAGCACATTCATCCAGCAGCAATTAGTCACAGGTCACTTGGGCAATACAAAATACAAGACCGTTTTCTTCTACCTTGAAGCCTCCATTATACTGTCTGTAATTTGCAGGTTATAACTAGATTGTAATCACTTAACGCTGCCTCCATGTAGAAAAATGAATATTTGTACTAAATGTGGAGAGTTCCATAAATATGCATATCTGCGCAGGAATTCGGAAATAAAAGAAATAAAATGCAATGGTACATAACAGTATTCAATGATCTGTCTTTTCAGTACTTGATACTGAGAGTTTCACCTGAAGCAATAATTAAGTTTTGAATATTTCAAGAAATGGGTATCTGACCAAACATACTGAAATATGGCTTGAAAATACTGATGTCTATTTGTATGATTTTGTATTAAGGATATTTCACCAGTAAGGAGGCCTTTAATGTTCTGTTCTCACAGTATTTATTATACTTCAGATGAAATTAAATGTCAGTAAGTATTACACATAGGAAGTAAAACTGTTCAATTTGAATATACAATGGGAGGTTTGAAAATTCAAAGTATACCTTTATGAGAAGGATTCGAAGTTAACTCATCACTATCACCTTCCAGACAGTGTTCAGAAGCCATTAAGAAAGCTAATAGAATGTTAGGTAGCACAATGTGTAGAGTACAAGTCCATGGCGATTATGCTCAAGCTTTATAACACACTGGTGACGCCTCATCTGAGGTACTATGTACAGTTTTGGTCTCCAGCTGACGAAAAAGCCTAGAGATGTGCAACTAGGCTGATTCCAGGGGCCTCATGTATAAACGATGCGTATGCACAAAAATGTTGTGTACTACCATTTCCACGCACACATTGCGATGTATAAAAACTAAAGCCACACACATTTTCACGCCAGCTCAATCCTTGCCGTACGGAAGCTCTCCGCTCAGTTTTGCAAACTGGTGGCACCCAGCATTAAAGCAAAGCTTTTGTTCCAGTGTGGTTTCCCTTTCTTTTTTAGATCCATATACCTGACGCAACTTTATCAAATACACTGAAATTAACCGCATATTGTTTATTAGTTTAAGGCATCTGATTGTAATTAACCTATAACAATATAATTGTCCACTGAATGGCCAAACTATTCCAAATACCAGAGCTGCTTTAGCATTGTTACTCTCAAGTATTTATCCCACTGTATCTGAGTGGACACTCACAGCTCTACAGCAGCTGATCAGAAAGAGAATTATCGGTATACAGCATCAAGAACACGTTGCCTCAGCCATGCGCACATTCTATTGAACTGCTCTCATACGACAAACCCTTTAGAACCTTTCGGACATTGTGGTTCAAAAACAGTTTCATCCCAAGAACTATAAATGTACTTAATCAGTCCATCAAGTGCTCCCTGTAGAAATCTTTGTACTTATAAGTACTGTTACCTCACTGTAAACTTGCGATAGTTATAATATTGCACAACCTGAGCCACTTTATAAAGCGCGTATTTACATATGATTACAATATCATTTTTAAGGTGAAATGCAGCAAAATATGTGTATTACATTATACAGATAAAATGTTAACATCAATTAAATAATCTGTATTGTTAATAATTAAACATGTGAGGACACGGTGTCGTAGCACTAGCAATGAGCTGGCGCCCTGTTCAGGGATTTTTCCTGCCTTGCGCTGTATTCTTGCTGGGGCTGGCGCGGCACTGGATGGATAGATGGATAGTGTGGTATACCGGGTCTGCAGCTTCAAAAAAAAAAAAGGGGGCCAGGTTTTAAATCCATAAAGCTGTGTCACTCTCCGTGGGCGTGATTGCATGGCCACGGGGAGTTAATTGAAGTAGATGGAGCAAGTTGCACCTGCATGTGTGGGTGCGATCGTTCACAATTGCTTCATTGGCTTCCTGTGGCATGTGATTAAGGTGCTGCGCCCATGGAGGTGGGTGGGTATGTGTATATATACAGGCTGGCACAAAGGAAAGGGAATAAATGGATCGAGAAATTAGGAGGGATCGAGGAAAAGAAGAAAGCAGGAGGTTAAAGGACATGAATGGCAGTTTTGAAGTTGTGATCTGGCCACCTGGAAGGAAGAGACAGCACGAGCTGGGGCACCACGAAGGAGTGTTAGGCTGTAGCGCTCTAGGGGCTAGTCCATCCCACTGAATGATCGGGTGGAGTGGGGTGGGCAAGGTTGGTGTCCCCCCGATGGATCTGAGGAGTGACAACGTGAGCTTGAAGAAAAAAAGGAAGGAGAGCTGACCTCGGACAGTCTGGCCGTGATGTCCCTAAGAGAGCCAAGATGGAGGTCGGCTGAAAGAAGCTTGTGGCTGTTGGGTCTCCGCTGGCTACGGGAGCAATGGGTGAGCCGGGGAGAATGATGAGACGGAGGTGTGCTGAGGTGAGAGAGACTGCATTTTAACTTCTGATTTTAAGAAGCATTTATTTATTGTTTTATCCCAACTTTTCACTGTTTTTATGGATTTATGTATTTATTGGAACTGTGGAGTACTGTACTTTGCTTGGACACAACTGTTTGTTTTAATAAAAGCACCTTGGCATTTTTTGCACTATCCCCTGGCTTCATTTGAGAATTGTCCTCATTTGTCAGCTCATCTCGGTGACATTACCAACGGTGTTGGGTTCAAGAGCTCTCGGAGGTCGGATGGGAGCTTGGAGCAAACCTGCATTGTCACAGATAGAATAATTAAAAATGTACTATGAAGATATTTCAATGTTCATTAAATGTTTTGAAGAATCGTCATTCTACTGTAAGCTTACAGATGGCTTGACATCTATTACAGAGCTGATTTTGTGGTGATTGGGTACTTGGAGAAAGAAAAGGAAGGACAGGAATTGGGGGTTAGTATGTTTGAAAGAAACAGTACTGCTGCAGTAAATTATTTCATCAAAGGTCGCGCACGGCGCAGCAAGTATCTTGCGGTAGGCAGGAACAATCTCTGGACGGGGTGGCAGCTTGTCACTAACACTGCGCCACCGTGTTCCCATGTTTAATAACATGCTTTAATTCCTATTATCATGAAAATGATAACAAGTATACATTTCTGTATTTAAATTATTCAGAGAGCTCTAATATCACAAATGTAATGGATTCTGTGTCCTGTTGAAGGAAGAGAAATTACATAGTAATTCACACACATATAGCGCATAGAAGAACAAATACAATACAAAGCATTTAACGTGCTACTTTAGTTAAGATGGTATTTGAGAAACTAATAAATCAAAGATTTTAAGATGAAGTTTATGATGTTCTACTTTAATGACAAAATAAACTACATGATTAAAGTGGAACTTTCGAGATTAAAGTTCTGTGCTTTTTTTTTTCGTTTCTCTGTACCCTAATAAGCTTCCATATGACTCTCAAACGCTGGGCTACGAGATATCTGACAACTTTTTCATTTTGGGCACTGTGCGACTTTGAAACTTTCGAGTTTCTCTGACACTCTATGTCACTCGATCAACTTCCTTTTGTTGTTTATACCACTGTTTAAACCAATAAATAGTACGTTTTTCTTTGCCTCCACTTGGTATTCACTGAAATTCTTCTATTTTTCCCTGTGCATTTTCCATTGCTTTTCACAGAACGCTGAGCTTAAGGACTATTTATACTGATTTGCATATACAAAGAGGAATAATTCTGGGAGGAGTTGGGGATTGGCAGCTGGCGCGTACACTTGTGTTACTTTTCACACAGACTGGGATTTATGTAGCGGAAGAACGTGGATTTTTTTGTGCATATGCACATTTCCACTTTTGACCGTATGCCATGTTTTAGTATGAATTCTACGCACAGCATTATGCAGGAGGCCCCAGGTCTGCAGGGTATGTGCTATGAGGAAAGACTAAAAGAGCTGTACCTTTTCTGTTTAAACAAAATGAGATTATGAGGTGACATGACTTAAGTGTTTAAAATTATGAAAGGAATTTTGAATACAATGGGTCAATGAGTTCAACAAGAACATGGCGACATAGTTGGAAAGTTGTTAAAGGTAAATTTCTTTTTTTATATACATTTTATTTATTTTATTGTAATCATTCCATACAAACAAATGAAGATGAATTTTTACAAAAATAGGACTGAAAACAAATCAACCCACACCCCTGAGAAAGAGAGCATGGCCAACAGAGTAAAACTTAAAGATAGTAAAAATAAGTAAATTGATGAGTTTAATAAGCGGGTAAAGATAAATGGAGAAGAAAAAGAAATGGGAAGAGAATCTTCTTCCACAGTGCTTTAAGGGCTTAATCTAAAATTTTATTGATTAGATCCTGCCAGGTATTAAAAAAAGTTCTGCACAGATCCTCTAACTGAGAATTTGATTTTTTCCAATTTAAATTTTTTTCAATTTCCTTTATACAAGGAACCACATACACATGGAATAGGTTACCAAGTAGTAGACAGTAGGACTCTAGGGACCTTCAAAACTTGACATATTTTGGAGGACTTCATTGTATAAGACTGGCAAGCTTTGTTGGGCTGAATGGCCTGTTCTCGTCTAAATATTTGTAATGCTTTAAAGTACTTAATTTCATAGCTCAGATACATTATCTAACATAATGTAAAAACAAATTTTCTGAGTGTGACAGCTGGATACAATAATTTATTTACATTCATCTGAACTACTATAATTAATCTGTACAAAATATCAGAAATGCATACATAAACAGATGTATTATAATAATCTGAGTAATAATAAAAAACACTTAAAGTGGTCACACTTTGTAAAGCATTGTGCTTACAAAACAATACATATTTGATATTGTACTAAGTTAAAAGTAAGAATGTTTAAGGCTTCACAAATTTTGAAATGGTTGCACAAAAATCTGTTATTAGGGATCAACTAAGATGAAAAGAAAGTAACATATTGAAAAGTATGTACAAAAATAAAATGTAATAAACCATAAAGTACCTTAATTCAGTGAAATAATTTGGCTGTTGAAATAAATGCAGTAGACAGCAAATTGAACTGAGCTGTACTACTTCTGCCAGAGGCTAATAAGACTGCTGCTATCAGTTGCTTACAAGACAAAACCTGTTATGTCATCATATCTCAACTATTGTGGATTTTCTGTATTTTGCATTTTTTTTACATTAACATTTACCACAAAGTGCAAAGTCCAACTTTAAGTTAACGTTAGTGTCTACAAGGGAAACCATTAAACCTCAAGAACACACAATGATCTGTACCTCTTATTAAGTAAACGTGAACATGAACATACCACCTGAACACCAGAGCTATTGTTCACATAGATTAAGAGATCAAGTACATCAAAATAAATGAATGTGAAACAAAATATAGGCTACATATACAATCCAATATGGGGATACAATCATTTCACAAATGCGGGGTTGTGTGTCATTATTTAATTTATCAGTCTAGTATGTTTAACAACATACGGTAAATGCTAAGTAATCTACTTTATGTTTCCATTTTCTCCAGAAGCCTCTGTACATTTGTGTATCACAGAAACCAGTTTTATTTACTTTTTAACACAACAGAAAGACTGGCTGTAACATTAGACTGAAGTCTACAAGGCTGCCAGTTCAGCACATATCACAGACTCTTTCGATAGTCCTAAGTAAGCTTCTTGTTAAAGATTCAACTGTTAAAAAAATGTAATTATCTGGATAAAAGTCATCTGTTGTGTCTCGACATTTGGGCTAATTCTTTTGCTAGGTATGACTTTTGAATTCTTCAATTATAAAAGGAAGTGCAACATATAATGTGTGTTGCTAAGATGTAAAGGACTGTCTCAGTTTTAGAGTTTTGAAAGCTCAATCTGACTTGTTGAAAAGCAGAGTTCTGTGATAAACTTGAACCTCACCTGCCAGTGCCCTAATCCATGTCAATATGATCACAATTTTCACTTCCCAAAATGTAGTTTCTACATACAGATCCAAAGGAAACCTGTTAAGGAAGACCCACAATTCTTCAATGCATGAACAAAACGTCCAAGGTAGAAATCAATATGAAGACTATTGCCTACAGGCAGATAATCTATGCATTTAGTAGAGTTTGGATGAAGCAGCTCTCAATACCAAATCATTACCAAAACAAAAAGCGCTTTCTGGAATAATCAATATAATTAATGTACTTCAAATGAAAGCTTAATCTGTCCATTAAAATACTTATCATCCTATTAACAAGTGCAAATGGACATCAAGGCAGTTCCAATTTATCATCTTCATTACATATTTATATTATGATAATTAACACAAAGATAACATACTCAATTATCCTGAGCTACACTTCACAAGGGCAGAATGGTGTTGCATTTGTTAGCACTGCTCCCTCAAAGGTCTTGGAGGCCTGGTTTGAAACTCTCAGTCTGTGTAGACTTTAAATGTTCTCCCAGTGTCTGTCTCTTTTTTGTTTTTTTTTTCTCTAAGTAATCTGGCTTTCCTTTCACATCCCAAAGACATGTGTACTATCTTACCTGGTAACTTTAACCCATCCCTATATGAGCGAGTACAGGTTTATGTGTGAGTGTGCCCTGCAATGGGCTGAAACGTTCTTCTAGGTGGGCTCTAGACCTGCAGCCACTGCTCACGGGATGGGCTCCAGCCCTGTATGACTTCAAGTTGGATTAAGTGGGTTTGAAATATATTGAATATATGTTACAAATTGCATAATTTTATTTTCAAGAAGTGAAAGATATAAAAAGGAGTATTAAACCCTTCTGTGTCAATGAATAAATATATAGCAACTCTTTTTGTAAGATTTTCAGACAGAACATTTATTTTAATTGAGTGATGTATTTTATAGTAGTAGAAATAGGCCAGTTATTGACCAAGCCTGGCTCTGTCTTGCAGGGAGTTTCTTTGGCATTTTAAAATGGGCACTTCTGGTATGAATATGAGTATATGAGTGTGCCTTGTGAGGGACTGGCACCATGTTTTGGGCTGCCTGCTGAAAAATGTGGGTACAGAAACCAGACAGAAGAATAACATTAATATACTGAATACACTTAAGTTTGTTAAATTTAAAATATTTAATTTCTTTAAATGTAAACTAGGGGGCTTTGCCCCCTGCTTGCTGCACTTGCCAAACACTCCATGGCCTGCCCTACAAGCCAGTCACTTTGCGTCTCTGCCACTCGTGGATTTCACTTTCAACAAACAACAAATCTTTTAATTCTAGTGGATATGCCTCTTCATTGGGAAGAAACACTACTTTTCCCTGATGGCAACACAAATTTGATGATCTTCAAGTCTCTGACTTAAAGTTTAAATCCGAATAATTTATTTGATCTCTTTTTGCTGTTCCATCATTTCACCAAGTAATAATTTACGTTTCTTTGTGCTAATGAGATCTTTACTATCATTTTTCTGAGACTTTCGAATTTTAGCACTTTCATTATCTCTAACCGGCTCTGCCTGTGTAGCGCGCCAATGTTTTTGAATTCTTTACGACGTTCTACTTTGTCATCTACTCTTTGCCTTTTATTTCTGGCCCCGGGCGTGATTAAATCTCTTGGCACAAAGTCTCATTCACGGGACATGAAAGTATCAGTCTGAAAAATTCTCATCTCGTCCCAGGATTTTTTTATTTTAATAGAGAGACATATCATTCCACTACGTTTTGGCAGATATATCAATACCCATTTTGTTAAATCAGCTGTCAATGTTTGAGATCTTTCCTTAATTATTTTTTTCTCTACTTATGTAATTTAATAGTGAATAGAACGTGCCAGTGAGCTGGCTGCAAATTATGGTTGTCTGCATGAAGTGTTAGAAGTCTGCTGAGAGACAGCAGGTGGTATTCCATGAACAACAACTTCACTATAGCATGACTTTTGAATCTTTATTTGTCAACATTTAGCCATGCATACAAACACAAGGGTGAGATATCTGCTTGTAGGACACAAATTAAACATTAACTCAGAGATGCATTCAAGCACAAAATATAAAAAGGAAGGAACTCAACTACTTCAAAAAAATACGTTAACCCTTAAACAATTAAAGTCCATGCCAAAATCAATGCAATATATACATGTATTTGAGATACAATAATACAATAAAAATATCATTTTTTTTCAAAACCAATGCATGTCAGAATCCTCTAAAGAGGTGCAATTGCAGAGCACTCTGAAACACTACCACATGCACATAGAGACATTAGAGATGTTTACAGGAGGCAATCCACATAGCAGCAACTCTTTTGACTATGAAAGCAAATGAATCATCCCAGAGAATGTTAAAGTGGACACCACATGAATGCACATGAAACAACAACCAGACAAGTCCCAAAACTACAAGACAGTAATGCTGTAAACTGCATCATCCACTATAATAAAATAAATGACTAAAAGAAACCAGAATTTCTTTTATAAATTACCCTGATATCCTAAGCTCTTTCGTTAGATGTGTTAGAGGTATAATGTTTATTCACCTTTACATACTTGAATTCTTACAAAGCCAGCTAAAACAGGTTAAATTATCTGCCTAAGACGACATAGTGAGTCAGTGGCAGGAAATTAACCATCATTTGTCCACATCTTCCACACATAAAACATAAATACTCATCATCAGTTTATCTTTGCATTTTTCATCTGCTTTTATTATATACACTGTAAATAATGTCAGTAAATTTAATGGTAAAAATAATGTAAATGGTGAACGTAAAATACCTTTTCTGAAAAAAAGGAAAGTTACCTTATGCCCTACTGCAAATTACCTGTATATATTAATCAATACATTTCATTATTTTTTACAGCCGAGTTCTGTTAAATCGATATTTTTCTACCTTCAAAATATGCATTCAGTTACACTGAAAAAATCGCTGCTGAACAACTATAAAATGTAAAGCGCGGTTTCAGTAACACCGAAGTTACGATATTTGCATAAGGACACGCCCCCTTTTACTGTATTGTTCTGGTGAGCCGCATACCTTTGAACAGTAGGGAAAAAAACAAAGATGCCAGACTTATTTTTCCCTGCGTGCTGCAGGTTTTTTGGGATTATGGAAGCTGCTTTATGGTGGGTCCTATTCGGTAAACTGGCACACCTGTAGGACGCCATACACCGCAAAAGCAAACTTTACTTCACCACAATGTGACAATGTGCCACAATTCCTTAAGCACTGAATTCTTTCCAATATATGTAACTAAATGATACATCATGTTTGCAGTTAGTTGTTGTTATTTTACTGATGCCAAGTGTGTACTGGTGTTTGATTCTGATAGTATTTTGTAAGGATTTATTGATTAGCATATTAATTACAGTGCATGGGTTTCAAGTTATGGTTAAACATTCACATCTGTTGGAATGTGTTGTAAAGAAGAAACATTTATTTACTACAAAGTTATACCATAGACCTAAAAATATTGTCACCTTCTTTTTTACGGTAAAAGTCTGGCAACCACAGCTGCCAGTACTTTACAGTAAATTTAAAATTATTTTTTTTTATCGCGTACATGGTTTGTGCAAGCTGAAACCTAACTTGTAGTCACAAGTCACAGACCAACTTATGCAAAAACCAGTCTGTCTCAGATATACACAACGCGCTCCAATGAGTTTTAAACCAGGAGTTTAATGAGTATAGCATGTATTTATTAACAGAATTAATGATAGTTATAAGAAATATATATCTGGCTTTTTCATAAATCCATTTCCATGCTTAGACCATCTTGTGTGCATTCAAAACTGTCGTATATGTAATTATTTCAGTTAAAATGATGTACTTTGTTGTAAATCATTTAAAACAGAAGAGCCATCTGAGACCATACAGTTCCAATCTAGTAGTCTGTCCTGACATCAAATGCAAAAGAAAAACACTGAGATCTCTCCATTATGCCCTGGCTTACAGTGACATATTTAACAAATAACACACAGCAGCAAGACAAATTAATGTTTCTGGAACTCCTAAATGAGAAAGTTGCATACTTAAACTCTAAAGAATGTATTGTATATGGAAACTGTGTTTAGTTAATACTAAAATGATGTAATAGGACCATAAAAGTAGGGAGATATGCCCCAATGTCTGACAGGGAAAAGCTCTCCTACTGGGATTCGTTCGGAATGTGCCAGGAAAAAATTATACTTGTGATTACAGCATTGAAACACTCCATCCAAGGCTTGTTATATTTCCTGAATATGCAATGTTTTTTTGATCAAGGAATAATAATGAAGTTTATTCCATTTACTCTGCAGTGATGACAACACCAGTACTGTTTCTTAAACTGGGCATTCATCTGGAAAATGAAGCACTTAAGGAAGAGGAGGTTAGGAGCATGCCGTAATGTCAGTAAATGATACAGTGCATTGCTGCACCCACCACACGACAAACCAACTCAGAATTCAGATTAGGACCCGAGTGCAGCCATGCAATGGTCAGGACCACACTAGTAAAGATGGATTGGAACAGTGTGAGTTTTTTTTATGGTGGCTGGAGTGCCAATTCTGCCACCAACCCCCAGGTTTTTCCCTGCAGGTTGGAGGGCCTACTTGCAGGAACGGATGCAGATTAACGTCATACCAAGGACAAAGCAATTGCAGGTTAAGGGCCTTGCTCAAGGACCCAACAGAGCAGCGACCCTTCTGGCGTTTACGGGATTCAAACTGGCAACCTTCAGATTGCCAGTGCAGATCCCTAGCCTCAGAGCCACCACTCAGCCATTTTAGGAAGCTCAGACCAAAACAACATATTCAAATCATAATCAGAGATTTATTCTAAATATGTTTTTCTCTTCCTCAAGACTGACAATCAACAGCAAAAGATAAAAGATTTATGAACAGAGGCTCATTTCACAAGTATGAAATATTAGATGGGACACTTGTATGAAAAGCATTTTTTCTGGCGTCAGTGGCTCACCCCAAAAACAACAAATAACAACTTTGCGTTTAAATGTGTCTGTTTAACTTGAGTACATTATTAGTTTAAAAACATATGACATTTAATTCTCATTTTGAAATTCTACTCTCTAAGACACTGTAAAATTAGCTGCAATTTAGTTGTCAAAAAACGTTCAAGAGCATAAACCATTGTACTGTTTGTCTCAGCAACATCAATGCAGTCAGCAATTATAATTCTGTCATTAGTAGTATTAAATTGACATGTTTCATTCTGCTTTTAAATTAAATCTTACAATTATGTCAGATCAAAATATGTCAAGCTAAACAGTCTAGTGATGTCATTTGTATCTTATACCTCCAATACACATTTCATTTATTTGCACAAAATTAACAACTTTTAATTACACTAAATTAAAAAAATGACCACAGTTCATTTAACCATTGGGTGTAATCCATTGTTTACAGAATGCCATTCATGTTATCCAGTGGCGAAGGAAATGTTGCTTTTCTGATATAGGTTTTGCTAATGTTTCTCCAGGATATTGAAAATTACTCAGCATAGATCAGATCAGATTCCATAACAAAAAAACATTCAGAACACAATGAAAAATTATTTTCCTAACCATCACTGATTTTTTTGTTTTGCACTGTGAAAAAACATAGGGGTTATGGGGAAGAATGTGCAGCTTTGCTGCAAAGGGACACCTTATGCAAATTTAGAATTCTGTACCATTTTGAGTTTATGAAAATGCAAGACATTCATAAAATTGTCTTGCACATTGAAACATTTAATTGATATTGACAGCTAAAACCTTGCCTACAAAGCTCTTGTTCAGGGTTTGTTCCTGCCTTGTGCCCTATGATAGCTGGTATAGGCTCCAGCATCCACATGAGCAACCTGTTCTAGTTTAGATGGATTATAAAATGACAAACACTGCTTAAATGTAAATGTATGTACATATATCTGTTTAACTTTATTATGTTAACCTTTTATTCATATACCTTGTATTCGTTTTTATACTGTTAAAATGCATGCTTATCGTAATGTATGTTTAGAGTGTATAGCATGTATATTCTGCAAGGTTTCTTACCCAAAGGAGTCCAGTTGTTTGTTTATGAGAAGAGAAAGGTAAATACGTTTTGCTGTAATGCCTGCTTTGTTGTACAATAAAAGGCGAGATTGCCTTAACAGTGACATTTTCACAGAACTGGATTTAACAAAGCTCAGACAAACAAAACATCAACACGATTGTACAATCTGAGGACACCGGTCAGCATCATTCACATGTGAAGGGATATGAATAACATCTGCTAACACATTATTACAGGCCAACATCATTAAAAGGTTGATTGCATACCATAAATTTAAAGTAATGACTAAGAACAATGCAGGTTTTCATGATGCATTTTTGTTTATGTCATAAGCAATCATCTATTTGGAATGGCACGTCTGATTCCGCCTTATGTTTGCCATATGTGTTCTGTTTAAAAAAAAAACTTTGATTTTTCCTTGAATCACTTATGGAGTGCGTGGATTATACACTGGGTATTCCGTTTGGAGAAAATACGTAATAGAGATGCCTCACTGTAAGAATGAGACAGCAGATTATTCCTGCATGCGCGCATTCATTCTTGCCTTTTCCAGTCCCTCTTACTCCAATAAAGGGGCGTGTCGGCTTAATAAACAGCACTATTACTATGTCCAGGGTGTGACGAGCGTGTTGTCCAGTCGTACTAGTGCACTCTTACTTATTTGTAAACGACAGATGTTGCAGCATATAAAAATATATCGCGACAACGTATGAACCACCTCAACATACACATACATGAATTCCTTCGTTTGGGTACATTAAAAACAAACAATGCCCGTAAACATTTAAGGACAGAAGAGGGGGCATCACTGACGTTGTTGATGAACCCATACTGTGTGCTAGCAATTCCATAAGTAAAGCGACCAGCAGGACGCCAATCAGAAAGCAATATCGGTTAACAATATTATGCACAGACACTATTTTTCTTAGCCATAGATGGGTCGTAGGTGATCATTGTGTGAGTACTGCTTACAGCGGGAGGCAGTTCCGTTCGCACTGGGTGCACCTGGGTGGGATGCCAGTCCATCACGGCGCACACTCACACCGTCTAACCTGCACACATGTGAAGTGGGATGAGACTGAATGAAAAAGCACAAAGCGCACACAGGTGATATCCGACCGTGAAAAGAAGACAGGTCTCCGGAGACAACACTGCACTGAAACGAAGGTACTAAAATAATGTGCATGCGCGAGGGTTGCCAAAACTCTGAATAAAACATTCACCTTTAGGCACAAAATGATGGAAATTCGTACGAATCGGAACTCACCAGCATCTTCCCTAATTGAAATCTTCTTCATCCACTTTGTACATCTGCTTTTGCCGAATTAAACGACACGTGGAACCTGCGCTCCGTGTCCTCGTCCTTCATCACGCTCGTGCCCATTTTCGCTGAAATCTCGGTGTCTCTTACCGTCTCTCTCTCTGTCTATATCGCCTACTTTCAACACCGCCCAAACTCGGGCTCTTGCTCAGTTATTAATGACATCTTCGGTTTCTGATGAAATGCCTCCTCTGCCCTGCACTGAGGTGTACATTTTCAGAATCTCCGAGAACGCAAGGTTTTTTGAACTATAGGTGAAGTGGCCGACTAAAGCGATGCACTACAGGATTTTTTTTCCCTTCGACTGTACCACAAGCATTATGGAAAGTTGGACCCCTTCTTTTGTATATTTTTGTATTATTATAATGATGGACAGGTTGCGTGAAAACTAAATTAAACCAAGAAACGGGAAAGAATTTCCTGTGAGGGAACACGTTTAACAACCATTTAAGCTGTCAGGAATGCTTTGTGGTTTGCTAAGTGAGGCTGAAATATGTTAATAATCTCGGCTACTGCCATACCAAATATGGCAATATTGTTACGTCTGGAGTCTGCGCCTCCATCTGGAATCGCTTAGCACAAAGGCATACAGAGGAAAAGGGGCCAAAAATAGAAGCTCTAAACTAAACTCAACTTTATTTCCAAAGCCCCTGCTGGAAAATATTTCCGCGGCTGTTACTTCTGCCTCTCCAATGATAATAACACAAGAAACGCTCAGATTTGATATGGTGATGCGGAGTGATTTTTAAAATAACATTCCAATCCAATCCCTCTCCCTACCCCTTTTTGGAAAGAAATGTTTATACAAACATTAATTGACTTTTTGTGCCTTTTTTATTAATCATATTACGGTGAACGATGCAACCAGGCGTCCCGTTTAGGTTTTGTTCCAGTAGGCGAGCCAGGCCGCTGCCCTGTATAAACACAGTTAAAATGGACGGAAGATACAGCGCTCACATCATCGGGGGTCCAGCAAAACAGGAAGGCCGATGCCCGAGTTCGTCTTGGATTGAGCAGAATGATGATTTTTGCTGAGCAACTGAGCAAATAAAGCTTGCATCGACGTCACCGCGCAGTCATACGTTAGCTCAGTGTTGGCAGACAACGTGACCCCGGGGGCTCTTACGCGTGGCAAGGGGGCTAAAAAAAATGGCAAAGAATTCTCACCGCAACCTGACTTCTTCACGCCACTTTGCGGGACCTCGCGTTATCAGACATTCATTAACTTGCCCACGCAACCTCGAATAGGTAGGTAACGCAGCTGAGTACAGCTCACCTAAAAAAACAAAAGTATGAAACTTTATAAAAATTATTTTCATTGTATGTTATATATCCAAAAGAAAGTGGAAGGTAGTTTGCAGGAAAATTTCATTTAAGGAAAAAAAAAGTTAGACAGGGAGGTGCTTGCCTTGGACGGAAAACTCACCAAGAAAAATTCCTGAAATAGTTTCTGAAGTGTGCAACACACGGCCAAGGCTGACGTCACCGAAAGCACGCGCCGCGCTCCGCTATATAAGGGCGCGCTCAGAACTGGGCGCTCAGCATACACTCGGGGAACGCGAGCGGTGGGACGAGTTAAAAAGCAAACTTACTTTTACTTCCCCGAAACGTGGGACTTCAAACTTCGTGAAGTTTTCGGTTTATTTGTCAAAGCTAAATAGGAATCATGCTTCTTTCGTCGCTCTCACTGCTTCTCATTGGATTGCTCAACTCGGTAAGTTCACCATCTCAGTTGTTTTCATTCTGGTTGAAACCTGAACTTGAAAAAAAGTGATTGGCTGTAGGGGTTACTGAAAACAAGGAATATTAAAATTTTGTTGTTACTTTTTTGCGAATGCTAAAAGATCTTGACTGTTTAATAAAAACGATCTGTTAGGCAGTGAACTTGGTATTACCTCTTAAATCGTGGTCAGATTATGTCACAAAGTGAAATCTCTTTTTAACGCTAATGATGATGGGACTTATGGTGAATTCTGCATTTGTGTTGCCTCCAGGCTGCCTCATCCCTCTGCCCCGCGCAATGCCAGTGCCCACAGCAGGAGCCCAGCTGTGCCCCCGGGGTGAGCCTTGTCTACGATGGTTGCGGTTGCTGTAAGGTTTGCGCCCGGCAACTCAATGAAGACTGCAGCAAAACAAACCCGTGCGACCACACGAAGGGGCTGGAATGTAACTTCGGGGCCAGCTTCGGTGCTTTCAGAGGAATATGTAGAGGTAAGTTGCCCTTTGGTAAAAAAAAAAAAATATGTAGCGATCTGTCTATAGACACTTAATCGATCGTAACTTTCCAGAAATGATTTCATGCTGTTGGAATGTAACTTATCTAAGTTCAGTATGTACACGATCTGCTTAAAAAGAAAAAAAAACGCCACTCCAAAGAAACTCATTGTTCCACTTGCAGACTCTCCTGGGAATCTGAGGAATTTTATTATAAATCCAGGCTGAGCATAGTAGAAAATAAACCAGTCTTTTTGTTTGGAAGTTTTTAGTTTCAAAATGACCGATTTTAAAATGATGTGTGTGTGTTTGCTTTTCAGCAAAATCAGAAGGAAGACCTTGTGAATACAACAGCAAGATTTACCAGAATGGGGAAAGTTTTCAGCCCAATTGCAAGCACCAGTGCACCTGCATTGATGGAGCTGTTGGCTGCATTCCCTTGTGCCCTCAAGAACTCTCCCTTCCTAACCTGGGCTGTGCTAACCCTAGACTGGTGAAGGTATCTGGGCAGTGCTGTGAAGAATGGGTCTGTGATGAGTACAAAGATACTGAACCCACAGAACAGACTGATCATGCCTACAGCAAGGAAAGTGAAATGGATGCTTATGAAAATGAGCTCACCAACAAAAATGAACTGATTGCCTTATTCAAAGGAGACCTGAAATCTCTGCCTGGTAAGTACTTTTTAAGCTCCAGGAGAAAAAAAAAACCCAAAAAACTACAGCTTTGAATGCAGCTATGTTTTTATCATGCATTTGTAGCCTTCTCTGAGTTAAAATGTGTTTGTATTGATGTTTATCATCTCATGTCTTGTTTCACATTGTGTCTTTCAGCATATAGGCATCAGCATCACTCAGTTATGCTTGAAAGTCAGAAATGCATTGTTCAAACCACCAACTGGTCCCAGTGTTCTAAGAGCTGCGGAACTGGTATCTCCACCAGGGTAACCAATGACAACGCAGACTGCAAACTAGTAAAAGAAACACGCATCTGTGAAGTCCGTCCTTGTAGTGAAGCTGCGGCTGCTACTATGAAAGTAAGTGTAATTATCATGTTACTTTAAACATAATTCTTCTGTTTTGACAATTTTTCTTTAAATTTGATCAATCAACCTTAAACATTTTTAATCGTTTATCTTTCAGAAAGGAAAAAAGTGCACTAGGACAAAGAAATCAAATCAGCCTATCAACTTCACATACGCAGGATGTTCCAGCGTGAAAAAGTACCGGCCAAAATACTGTGGGTCTTGTGTGGATGGAAGGTGCTGCAGTCCTCAACAGACGAGAACTGTAAAGGTCAGGTTCCGCTGTGAGGATGGAGAGACCTTCAGCAAAAACGTAATGATGATTCAGTCCTGCAGGTGCAGCTTTAACTGCCCATATGCCAATGAATCCTCCTATCCCTTCTACAGACTGTATAATGACATTCACAAGTTTCAAGATTAGTTTGAGGAGGATCAAAAAATCCATTGTGGAAAAAAGTTTTTTTTTTTTTTTTTTTGAATTCCAGAATATTTAAATAAGGGATGTGACATACAGAGTCCTGTATGACTCCTTTCAGATGAAATTCCCACGGAATTAAGGACTAAACAAAGACTGAATGAAGTGCACTGTAAAGCTGGAAGAATGACAGCATCATTTTGATTATTTTCTTTAAAGTACGCTTCATAATATTGGAGCTTTATTTTGGCTTCGTTCTGGAGCTATTTGTAATTATGTTTAGGCTATATATAAAATGTGGTTAATATTGTAAACTTTGTATATTTGGTTATTTAGGCCCAACACATGATTTCAGTGGTAGAGTTTTTAGTTAATTTGTGTACAATCTCAGTAACTCAAGTAAAAATGCTAAAATTGCACTTGTCTTCCCTGAAATAAGCAAGTGATCACATTCCTTCCTACTGTGAGCACACATTGGTGTTCATATATGTGGCAGCTATTAAAAACAAAAGAAACTCATCCACTAGGGGACTTTGAAAACAAACGTACAAACTGTTAAAACAATGAATGAATGTTTTTTTTTTATTTATCGACTTGTAGCTACTTTCATTTGAATATACAAGTGTATATTGTCATACTGGAATAAATTGTAAAAAGGATTTAATTTTATATGCTATAAATAAAAAAGAATTTATTTATGAATTTGCTTGTCAGTTTCTTTTATTGGGTTAAGTACAATGTTAAATTCTTTTAACTAATACATTACATTCAGGATTGCAGCTGAAGTGAGTTATATTATATGAGGGAGTGTGACGTGTGCCTGTTTCTAGCATTATACTATGAATTCTCTATGTTAAGAAATAACAATAAATTTCTGTTTCATTTTGCTGAGAAGCACGTTTGCCAGAAACACATTAATATTCCTATAAGTCCTAAAGAACAATCTGTTTGATGTACCCAAAGGAATATTGCATTTATTTCAAATGTTTGTTATCCCACCAAAAAAAAAAACAACACTTGCACAGTAAGCCCGACAGTCTTCACGTGTCATAAGCCAAAAAAGCAGCCAGGTAAGAGCAGGACGTCCTTTCTGTTGACAATTAAATGAGTTATACTGTGCTGGAAAATGAATCCTGTAAAATATATTATTAGAGCACACTTTAAGGTTTGCCATCAGTCAGCTGTGATTTCACAGAAGGTATTACGATGAAGAGTAAACCTTTTCTGTTCTTATATAATGTCAAGTAGTTTCCACACTCCATCTGCATTTCCATTTAAAAGAGCTGTATGAAAAGAATGCCATTCTCAAGTCTCTAGGAGGCAGTTTACTCTCACTAAATCAGTCGAAGCAATGGTTTTCACTAATCCTAATAACCCAGCGATTAAAAGTAAACATAGTGATAAGAGGGGAGGTATGCCAAGAATTTCAAGTACTTCTCCAATAGAGACTGAAGGCCAGACAAAAGCTACTTTCATAATTAAATTGCTTTTTCCTAATTATACAGAGCATATCTGTGAGATGTGAATGAGGTTTGCCTGCGCAGGGGGGTTGGAGGCGAGATTCCTGGCATGCCTGCATATGGCCTAATTTCCTTAATCTGACGAACATAAACAGGGTGAACGCATTCACAATGACGTACCACAGGAGCTGAAAGCCTTTTTTTATCACTAGCATTCTGTTTGACAATGACTTTGGTAAGCCAAATGTTTCAGTTAACAATTTCTTGGCTTTTTTTTTTTTAATGTCTTGCATTTCATGTAAAGGCTGAGAAGCCCAGCTTAATCCTATTTTGTGAAACAGTCCCGCTGACAACATTATGTAAATTGGCATTTGCTGCTATTGAAGCGGTTATTTGATGAATTGAAGCCACAGTTTACTCTTGATAAAGATTAGCTTCTGGTTTATGTTCAGCAGTTGCAGGTTTTGATCCAGGTAATGGAACAGCTTTGGAATGCAGCAGGAAATGGACAACCTGATGGACAGCAGATGTTGGAAAATATCTCAGTCCAAGTTAGTGTCTTTCTAAAAATACTTTTACTCTTTGTTTTTTTTATCACAAAAGGAGAGCAAGACTCATAATCCAGGTCATGGTCATGCACAAACTACAGATAATCTGTTCCAGTTCGCCTACGATAACAAAGAAGCAGATGCTACAAAGAGCCAAGTAATCAGCTCTTTTATAAGAGAAAATGTTTGCTCTGCACTAAACCTGAGGTGTGACTTAAAGGGGTGGGGGACTGAAAGTGACCGATAAGAATCAGAACACAATAGCATTGTCCACAAGAGGACAAATAACAGCCCCTGAAGCACATTATGGCCCAAATAAATCTGTCTTCATAAAAACCTTTGTCATTCAGCAACCACTATACACATTCATAAAGCAGTAGTCCTTCAGAAGCTACCATCTGGGAGGTGATGGTGCACCATTCCTTCCCACAGGTTATTTCCAGCCCTATTTTTGACCTGCTTCCTCACCATTAGCAGAAGACTGAGGTAATGCATGTATTTAGTGACATCTTGTGGAAAAAGTGGAAAGTACTCCTCAAAGTCAAGGGAGGCCTGTCTTTCTCATCCTCATGGCATACATTGAAACTGTCTCAATAAAGTAAGTT
The DNA here is from genome assembly GCF_016835505.1 of Polypterus senegalus. Lineage (NCBI taxonomy): Eukaryota > Metazoa > Chordata > Cladistia > Polypteriformes > Polypteridae > Polypterus > Polypterus senegalus. The sequence continues at coordinate 64,103,208 of NC_053167.1, forward strand.
ACTCCTTGAAAAACCATGCGCAAATGTTAAAAAGACAGATTAAAAATGTGCATTTCATCCCTTTTTGACTATACACAAAACCTTAAGATGATGTTGTTGAAAGGGCAAATATCAAATTTTTGACTATGAAAACTTTCAAATTTTAGCAACGGGTTGCATGTTGGTCAGACAATTAAAAATGTCAACTGTGTCGAGCAGATATGACAGTAAACTTGAACAAGTGGCAAGGAAACTGGCTTCTGTTGCAGACTTTTTGCCAGGTCTATTGTTTTAGTGCCCTTCAGAAGACAAATGGTGTCTCTGTTTCATTTTCCACAGGAAACATCTCCATTTTATATTCCAAAATATCCATCTGCTTCAGGAATCATTTGGTTCCAATGCTGCAGGAATTGGGAATGAAGAAAGTTGTTTTGACACGACTGGAATGTTTGATGTGTATCTGATAATGTTCAAAATAATGAACATAATATACTTTACAACTTCTACAAGAAATATCAGCACTTATCCACAGTATCAACCCATTCCATGAATGGAAAAAAATATGCATACACAGGGAGAGCATGACAGACAGACAGACAGACAGACAGATAGATAGATAGATAGATAGATAGATAGATAGATAGATAGATAGATAGATAGATAGATACTTTACTTTCACTTTTGGTTCCAATAAGCAGTGCAATATCAATGACAACCCGATACCAAAATTTGGCATTATAACATCAATTAAATATTTCATTCATTGATATAACATAGCAAGACAGTGAAATATAGTGGTATTTTTGATATCCTCCAACATTCCCATTTGTTAACGTATTCAGAAATGTTGAGGATGCTATGTTTTATAAATTTTAATGTAAGATAAATGTGCCATGTCTGGAATATCCACAATTTCTGTAGTTGAAAAGCCCAGTTGACGATACCCCATAGCTAATACATAACCTGTTCAAATATTTATGCTGTTTGATTTCCAGTTGTAGGATTTAAATTCAGAAGAAAGTAATATTTATACATCCAGTACCCAGGGGTGCAAATAAGGGGAGTGCAGAGTGTGCATCACATGGGGAGCATAAAAAGCCAAACTGTCTCTTATGAGGACTTTGTCTTCAAGGCCCCCCTACCCCATTGATCTCCAGGGAAGGGCAGATTAAGGAACATCATCCTGTTTTCAAAGGAGTTTCCCCTCTCCCTTTGATTTTGCAGATTGTTAAAAGGCAATCCCCTTCTAAATCATTGGATTCAAATACAGCGCTCTGTCTTCTCCTCCTGCGGTGGGCTGGCGCCCTGCCCGGGGTTTGTTTCCTGCCTTGTGCCCTGTGTTGTCTGGGATTGGCTCCAGCAGACCCCTGTGACCCTGGAGTTAGGATATAGCGGGTTGGATAATGGATGGATGGATGTTTATTTTACGTTTGGAATCAAGACTACGGAAGTTCATTTAGTTCACATCTTTGTTTTCGCAAAGGCATTTTGAAAGTCACGTAACCTTGATTGTCGTGCCAATGACATAGTGAATGTGACACAGTAAATATGGTGGCAATTGCACTAAGCTATAGCCCCTGAAGGATAAAATTCTTTACCAAAAAATGTATTGTGTTAGTTATGTTCTTTTCATACAGACCCCAGCAGTAGGATTTGATTCTTGGTTACAATTTTATTTTGTCCCCTGACTCATGATTAATGTTTATTCTTGGTTTTAATTTTCTTTGCCCCCCCAGACTCATAATTAATGTCTTGTCCCGTACTTTTCTAATAGCCTGGTTTGATCTGACCAGACATTTTCACCCCCGCTTTCCCTGACTTTGCTTTGCTTTTTGTTTTCTTCCCCTGATCGCCGTTGTGCTCATAATAATATTCTCGCACACACACATCTTTATGTCCATAACAGCATGATGTCCTCACTTCAATTTCTTACCTACAACAATGTTTTTTATGACGCATGTGAAATTTTCTTTATGCCAGCTGCCAATTCCCTAACTCCAGGCTGCTTCTAGACATACCTTTACTCCTGGGCGTGTATGTACAGCCTGATCTTTTCAGTTCTGCATTGGAGCTTTCAGGAGAAAGATCTCATAAGTAACCCATTGGTTGCATGAACTTGTACACCTCGATATTTTGGAGAAGTCATCATCACTTTCGTAAATCATGTTGATTATTTGCCTACATTAGATTTAGAAGTTTGGACATTTAACAAAAATTGGAAATTTGTGAATATTCACTTCCATTTCTACAATGGGATTTTCTTGTATTGCACCTCCTGACTTACACATTCACTCAACCAGGCTCTGCCTCAGACCATCTTCATTCACTTCCTCCAGTGCAATGAGCCAACATAAGCCAGCGTTCTTCCAAACTTTGCTGGAAGCCACATACCCAGGCAAATGGATTTCACCAGAAGAACTGGTCAAGTACATTCTACTCTTCAAGTGCTTGATCATCTCTCTCACTTTCACTCACACATGCATGGTGTCTCAGGATGGCTCCACGCTTTCTGACTGTGTCTCTTTCCCAGGTCTGTGTGTCCCCTCCAGAATTTTCTTACCAAAAACACCACTCATCACATTTCTCTCTGTCCCTCCTTCTCACTTGCTCTGTCAGTCTTCTAGTTTGTGCCATGACAGGACAGCCCACCTATATGTGTCACACGCGTCTCATTGGTCAGTACATCCCTGGTTCTATTCAATCATTATACATACTAACTTGAAGGGGACAAAGACAAGAGTCATCTATTCAGCATTCTGTTGTTCAATGGGCTTCCTACAACAGCTTTTATGCAGCGGTGTAAGCCAGCATTAAAAACAAGCTAATTATGCCCATTTTCGATTGCTTTAAATTGTTTGTTTAAATATCTCCATCAAAGTCACATAAGTTGCTTGGCGTCAAAGTGCCTAAATCTACTTACACAATTAATGTTTCACAAAAGGCTTCCTGCTTCAAAAGAAGACATTCTAAGGTCCGAAGAAGATCATGCCTTTACACTAGGCTACCCACGTGCCTGACAAGTGCCTTCATGGCCAGTAGTTCTCAAAGTGCTTAGGAAGGAGGACCAATGTGCCAAGGTCAAAGACATCATAAACATCAATAACAATATTTATTGTACTGAACTATGTTTATGAATATAAAATGCAGTAACATTTGATTTTCAACCAGCGACCTTTAATAAATTCTTAGCCACAGCAGACACACAGATGGAATGGCAGACCAAGGCCAGGGGTGGGTTCTACAGAAGGACATCAGGGTGAATTTAAAGGAGACTCTGGTGCAGTGGCAGGAATACTGGAAAAGAAGAGACAGCGAGTGTGAAGTACCACCGAAGGGGAGGTAGGGAAGGAGTTGTAGCTGAATGCCTGATACAAGTGCACCCAGTACAAGGGACTCAGATTTAGACAAGACTCTAAAGTCTACAGGCTCCCTGAAATTTATGAACTCAGATTTTCACCGGGTTCCTGAATTTTTCACCACACAGATTGGGACAAGAGGACAACAGCATAGCAGGAAGTAGCGGAATTGTGGCAATTGCTATATTGCATGCAAGAAAGTCTGATTGAGCACTCCAAGGTTGGTAGTTTTAAAACTATTCCTCTCTGTTACCAAGAGTGGATACTTTCACTCAGGAGTGCAGATGTCAGGCAGAAGCCCTATTGTTATAAATCAATATATCCATAAGTAAGTACAATACATAACAGATTAACATACTGTACCAGACCAATATGAACATCACCAAGCTCAGACAGGATGACTTGCAGACCACATTTCAAGAAACTCTGTTGTAGGGACCACAAACCTAAAAAATGATGAGAAATTAATGTTTTGTTACATGAAAACAAATAAATGAGCATCACAGTAGATAGATAGATAGATAGATAGATAGATAGATAGATAGATAGATAGATAGATAGATAGATAGATAGATAGATAGATAGATAGATAGATACTTTATCAATCCCACTACTTGTGTGTCCCATAGGGTCAGTCTATACCGAATTGGGTGGGGTGGCTTCTCCTCCAAACATTACAAAATATTCATTATTTCCTGTCTCTTTCTCTCAATTTACCTCTATCTTCATGTCGGTGACCGGTGACCCACAACTCACTTCTGGTTTATAGACTACACTGGACACTGGCAGGGTGTGAGCCTGGCCAGGGTGCCTCAACCACCGTCCTAGTTAGCACAACACAGTGCCAAGCTAGACTTGGCAGAGGCTCTCCTGTTCCTGAAAATGGAAACTCACAGTCAGGTGTCATTTACAAGCAGGGACAAGTCATTGGTCACACATTGGGCAGCCTCTGCTAAAATGTTTGCAAAAGCATCTTGACAAAGATCCTCTTCACCAGTCTGAACGTTGAAATATCACAGGCCTCCTACACTTTACATAAGAAAAAATATATCTATAAAGCCATGAGGATAATGGAAGTCCATACTAGTGCACAAGATAAAGATACTTGGGCAGCATGGTAGTGCAGTGGTAGGTTCACTTCCCGGGTCCACCCAGCGTTGAGTTTGTATGTTCTCCCCGTATCTGCGTGTGTTTCCTCCCACAGTCCAAAGACATGCAGGTTAGGTGCAATTGCGATCCTAAAATTGTCCCTAGTGTGTGCTTGGTGTGTGCGTGGGTGTGTGTGCCCCGTGATGGGCTGGCGCCCTGCCCGGGGTTTGTTTCCTGCCTTGCGCCCTGTGTTGGCTGGGATTGGCCCCAGCAGACCCCCGTGACCCCGTGTTAGGATATAGCGGGCTGGCCAATGACTGACTGACAGACTAAAAGATACTTTGTACCCCACAGAGACACTTTTATCCAAAACTGCCATGTAAATTCTGTGTAAAATGTGTAGGAACACAGTGGTCTGCTCTGCTGGGTTTAGGCACTAATTCAGTATTTCCATTGCAAAAACATTAGGAGGACAGTGATGTAAACGGCAGTCACTGCCAAGTTTCTGTCAGGGTGTGGAATCCAGTGCGCTGATCCTGGGGCTGGTTCAAGAAGTTAATCAGTATGAACCAAAATTCCGATTGGATCTCAAATGCAGGCGGTGATGCAATTGTCTGATCAGAGTGGGCCTATCCCCCCTGATTCTTACACAAGTATCAGCCAAAAGATGGGATTAACGTGAGGAAAATTACCCAAAATGGACCACTAGGTTTGCCTTAATGTTCTCACAGGAGGGAAAAGATGAGAGCAGCACATGCCACCCTTAAATAAAGCACAACACAGGCTTGTGGGACTTCAATGTTGGATCATCAATGTCACTTCTGTGCTGTAGAAACTGCTGTAAGGCACCAGTAGGAGCTCAAAGATGGTTGTCACATTTCAGGGTCATAGGGTGGCATCAGGTTAAAGGCAGGAACCAATCCTGAAATGGATGCCAGTTTTCTCACAGGCTAATAAAGGGTCATCAGTTAGCCTAATGTGCCCACTTTTAGCATGTAAGTGAAAAGCCACAAGAACACAGGAGAACATGTAAATGTCTTGCTTGGGAGTTGAAACCAAGCCCTGTAGAGATGTGAGGGAGCAGCACTAGTTAATGTGCCCCCCAGGTTTTATTTCACAGGCATATGAAAAATTGAGTACATCCAATGGAAATTGTTGACTTTTTGACATATTTGAAAAGGCAAACATTCAATCTTCATGCAAAAGGTTCCTACAGAAAAATGTGATTTAGAAGTGATACATCAAATAGACATAGTGTGTTCATTCTTATAATCTAAATGCAGGTTTGTTATGTGGAAAAAGTAAGTATCTCTTTACATTTAATACCCCGTCAGATTCCTAAAATTAGAATCAGGTGTTCGGGATTAGGTGCCCATGATTAGAACCTCCTTAGGGAGTATGCAGGTGGACTCTGCCTTATTTAAACTGTAGATATACAGTATAAGGTCTGGTATTCTCATTGCTATTGACATGTGTAGTAAGATCCTCCAAAGATCAAAACAGCTCACTAAGGCCCTAAGAAAGGACATGGTGGATGCCTACGAGTCTGGCAAGGGATTTAAAAAGATCACCATATTATTGGAAATCAGACATTCCACTGTGAGGAAAAGAAGTGGAGTAGATTTGAGAACACTGCAAAATTGTCCAAGACTAGCTGGCCAAGCAAACTCAGCCCAATAATAATAATAATAATTCTTTGCATTTATATAGCACTTTTCTCACTACTCAGAGCGCTCAGCAATTGCAGGTTAAGGACCTTAAGGGCCCAACAGAGCCGAGTTCCTTTTGGCATTTACAGGATTCAAACCGGCAACCTTCCGATTGCCAGTGCAGATCCCTAGCCTCAGACCCACCACTCTGCCACAATAGCTGCCTTCTTGATACTAAAGATGTCTACAAGAACCCCAAAACTTCATTATGGGGTCTGTAGGTAACTCTTAGCAAAAGCTGGTGTCAAAGTGCACACATCTAAAATCAGAAAGGGGTTGTGCAAATTTGACCTGCATGTGAGATGTCCCAGGAAAAAGCCTTTGCTGTCCATTAAGAACATTATTTTCAATGGCAAACCGTAGTCTTGCCCTAAAGACCAGGCTTTCTGGAACAACGTGCCCCCAACAGATGAATTAACAATAGAGTTGTTTGGCCATAGTAGATATGTTGGTGCCAAACTGAAGAAAGCATTTTAGAAGAAGAACCTTTTATCAACTGTGAAGCACGGAGGTGGAAATGTTATAGTTTGGGCTTGCTTTGTTGCCTCAGAGACCTGTGCTTGAGGAGAATGTTAGGCCACCTTTCTGAAACTTGATGTTAAACTGGAAATTCATCTTTCAACACAATAATAATCCAAAGCACATTAGCAAATCCACCCAGAAATGGCTCAGAAAGAGGAAATGGAGTTTTAAAAACGGGCCTAGTCAAAACCCTGATCTGATTCTCACTGAAATGTCGCATTTGTAATGGGCAGTAAATGCAGGAAGACTGATAAATATCTTGCCACTGAAGGGATTTTGCAAGGAGGAGTGGTAAAAATGTTCACCAAGTCGATGTCAGAGACTGATGGGCAAGAACATACTTCTGCTAAAGGGGTCAATACCATCTTCTGAGGCCAATAACCTGCTTACCTTTGCCCCAGTAGACCATTACAACTACTGATTTTTTTGTTGTTGAATACATGATCAAAAAAGTGGTTTTATTCAAGTCTATAGACTTTATCTGACGACACTGTTTGAGGGAAGATTTACTGTTTTTCTGTACAAATACTGCATGTTGAAAAACCCAACAATTTCCATGAGGTGTACTTACCTTTTCCCATGTATTGCATTTGTCAATATGGAGTAGGACGTGCAACACACAAACAAACTAAATGGATGTTTTTAAACTTCTACAGTAAAGCTAGTTCTTCTGACTATTTCCCCTTATGCATGCTTTGTGCTTCTTTCAAGGGTGGATTGCTAGTCTTCATAGTGGGCAGCTTGGATCTGGTGAACTACCTGTATATAACTGGAAATTCTTACCTTTCGAAAGTTGTGGTTTTTCCTGACTTCTTACTATCATAGCTACCTGAAAAGAAGAAAACAGAAAATATTTTTTTATAAAAATCAATAGCCAAGGAACCATAAAAAAAAAATCAACTTCACTTGTGGCTGGGGTTAAATATCTAATATATATTTTTTTATTTTCATCTACTTTTCTAGAGAACGGCTGTGTGCAGATGGAGCACAGGGAGAGGATGCAGCACTTCACAACACTCACTCACATTGGGCCAATGAACCTAACACTCACATCTTGGAGATGTGGAAAGTAAAAATGTACAACATGATGGAGGAGATGTGCAGTCCTGATATGGGAAGTGACTCAAACCCAACTGAAATATTAAACTGTAAATAGCATGAATAATTTTAAGTCACACTAAAATCCCTTTGGTGCATATAGTCTATATTATATAGCCCCTTTTATTGTGGCCATCATTAAAAACACCTACCATGTCCAAGATAGGAGACTGGCTCATGGCCATATGAAAGTGCTAATCAGCATGGCTTAGTGGCTCAGGCACTGGACTCCAAAGCACAAAGCTGCACATTCATATCTCATCATTACGTTCATTAATTTCACTGTTATTGGTTGTTAAATATCATGTTATGAAAACAGATATATTGAATGATATTGCTTACAGAAAGATGGCGTACAAACCAAAGGTTGGCTCTTTGCACTTCATATTTTTTGGGCCTACTTAATGCCTGCATCACTGAATTATACTGCAGACATTCCATCCGATCCATGGTGCCGAGTACCAGCGGAGGAATAGCTAAACAAAAATAAGCGGAGTCGCCGAGAGGGAAAGAAAACACAGAACGCGTCAGTCAAGAGTGTTTCCATTGGAGCCTGCCACCATAAATAAAATCAGACGGCCTTGGGGAACGGGAAGAGCCGCAGTGAGCTTTATGACTCCCCCCATACCCCCCCCAAAGGCACAAGCGTGCTTTGTGAGAGAAGTCAGGCGCGTCATGATGGATCTACAATGGCAGACGGTTCAGAGCACTGGGTGGGGTGACCATTGTATGACGAGGCCAGCTGGGTGGCCCTCACCGGGGGCACAGTAGTGGCCTACCGTTCGGCCACAGCTAGGACGCTTTTTGGCTCAGTGAGCTGTTCAGAAGCAGCAGTTGAGAAGAGTCTTGCTAAATGAGCAAAATTAAAAGCACTGCAGCTAGCAAATACAGAGACCTGAAGGGAAATCCAGGCACAAAAATGATGATGGGGGTCTCAAATCTTTGTGGAAGATTCCTTAAATCATATTATTTTGAAAGCAGATCCAAAAAATCACACTTAGAGAGGGACACAAAACTGGAGCAATAGAAGAAAAGCAGACCTCCAGACATCATGACGGCATAGCGGTTAGTGCTGCCACCTCCAAGCCCCAAGAATAGAGGTTCAGTCCTCACTGTATCTACTGTACACTGGTTCCTCCCTCATCCCAAAGCAGTCAATGTGCCTCAAGTTCTTTGGATTAATAATGCCAACTGCTATCCCCAGTTGCCCTTGGATTCTTGTAGATGGCAGCCTTTTTATTCTTCACTTTAGCTTAGGTCTGGCATCTTATAAAAAGGGTGACAGCGCAGACCCAAGCAACTATAGGCCAGTAAGCTTAACATGCATCACAGGCAAATTAATGGAAGGATTTATTAAGGATAAGATTGAGCAACACATGGCAAGGACAGGATTTATTCTGAACAGTCAGCATGGGTTCAGAAGAGGGAGGTCGTGTTTTACTAACATGTTGGAATTCTATGAGGAGGCAACAAAAGGATACGATCAAAGTGAGCTTATGATATTATTTATCTGGACTTTCAGAAAGCATTTGATAAGGTGCCACATGAGAGGTTGGGCATCAAGTTAAAAGAAGTGGGAGCTCAGGGTGATGTTTTTAGATGGGTGCAGAATTGACTCAGATACAAGAAGCAGAGGGTGATGGTGCGAGGAACCTCATCAGAACTGGCCGATGTTAAGAGTGGTGTTCCACAGAGGTCAGTGCTGGGGCCGCTGCTATTTTTAATATATATATAAATGATTTAGATAGGGGTCCTCCCTGCGTGGAGTTTGCATGTTCTCCCCGTGTCTGCGTGGGTTTCCTCCGGGCGCTCCGGTTTCCTCCCACAGTCCAAAGACATGCAGGTTAGGTGGATTGGCAATTCTAAATTGGCCCTAGTGTGTGGGTGTGTTTGTGTGTGTCCTGCGGTGGGTTGGCACCCTGCCCGGGATTGGTTCCTGGCTTGTGCCCTGTGTTGGCTGGGATTGGCTCCAGCAGACCCCCGTGACCCTGTGTTCGGATTCAGCGGGTTGGAAAATGGATGGATGGATTTAGATAGGAATATAAGTAAGAAGCTGGTTAAGTTTGCAGATGATACCAAGATAGCTGGATTAGCAGATAATTTGGAATCCGTTATATCATTACAGAAGGACTTGGATAGCATAGAGGCTTGGGCAGATTTGTGGCAGATGAAAGTTAATGTCAGTAAATGTAAAGTATTACACATGGGAAGTAAAAATGTTAGGTTTGAATACAAAATGGGCGGTTGGAAAACTGAGAGTCCACCTTATGAGAAGGATTTAGGAGTCATAGTGGACTCCAAGCTATCAACTTCCTGACAGCGTTCAGAAGCCATTAAGAAGGCTAACAGAATGTTAGGTTATATAGCGCCTTGATGTTTGTAGTACAAGTCACAGGAGGTTATGCTCAACCTTTATAATGCACTGGTGAGGCCTCATCTTGAGTACTGTGTGCAGTTTTGGTCTCCAGGCTACAAAAAGGACATAGCAGCACTAGAAAAGGTCCAGAGAAGAGCGACTAGGCTGATTCCCGGGCTACAGGGGTTGAATTATGAGGAAAGATTAAAAGAGCTGAGCCTTTACAGTTTAAGCAAAAGAAGATTAAGAGGTGACATGATTGAAGTGTTCAAAATTATGAAGGGAATTAGTACAGTGGATCGAGACTTGTATTTTAAAATGAGCTCATCAAGAACACGGGGACACAGTTGGAAACTTGTTAAGGGTAAATTTCGCACAAACATTAGGAAGTTTTTCATTACACAAAGAATGATAGACACTTGGAATAAGCTACCACGTAGTGTGGTAGACAGTAAGACGTTAGGGACTTTCAAAACTCGACTTGATGTTTTTTTGGAAGAAATAAGTGGATAGGACTGGCGAGCTTTGTTGGGCTGAATGGCCTGTTGTCTTCTAGATTGTTCTAAAGTTCTAATGTTAACTGAACAGTACCTCCTGGAGACATTGTGTAGTGTAGCAGTTTTGAAGGCAGAATGGTCTCCTCTTGTTTCTTCTACAGGTTATTTAAAAATCTCTCTTGCTAGGTTGGTCTCTGGGCCTCCTGCCCTACATTCAAGTCTGTATTGTACCTTGCTGGTGTATCCTCAAGTTTTTCCCTATTTTGGCATGACAGACAGAAGTTTAAACATCTGTGTGTCTTTGTTTTATGGTTCATGAACAGAGCTGAGTGGGTGGGTGACAAAAATGTCACAAGTGTGCATCTGTCATCAGAACACCGAGGAAGTCACCGAGTGTTTGTGAATACAGCGTCCAGCAGGTAATTGTGAAACACCACACCGCACAGTGATGAACCACTGGTAGTAATGCATGACAAGGCTCAAGCCTGTGAACAAATATCAAACTTATTAAAGCAATTTACAGATATCTGCGTTGGACTGGGATGGCATCACAGCTGATACTGCTCACTTTCAGCCACATGACCCAAATTTTAAATCCTGGACCGGTCACTGTCTGTGTTCATTGTGCTTCTTCAAGTTTTCTTCATGTGTTCAGGTTCATGTTTGATTAACTGACGTATCTAAAATGACTGAGTGATGGAGTGGTGTCTTGTCCAGAGCTGCACTTCAGGTCTCTGGGATACCATTTTGAAAACTGATGAATGTGTCTGACTGACTTATCAATACTTGTCATTTTTAATTTATAAGCTCTTGCACCATACTTTAAAAAATATTTTTTAGCCAGGCTGTGATAAGGATCATTAAACATGAATACAACGATCACAGACTATTAGCCCCTGTCTCCCAAACTGAACTTCATATAGTGTACACCTCCAGACCAGGACAGACCCAGAACAGGAGCCCAACAGAAAATTCAATCCACCATCTAATATTAAAATGAAACATCCATGTTTTATTTCCACAAAGTCCAGACCTTTCAATACCATTGAGTGCAAGGTAGGAAGCAAACTTAGATGATGCGTCTTTGATTCTGGGGGGCCATGCACAGAGCAGAAGCCACCCCAGGATGGTGCACCAGTCCATACGAGTTGTTGCAGAAAAGTAATGAGACTGGCAACACTGCAAGCGACCTGGCAACGCTGCGCTGTTCTCCTTGATAGAGCACGTGTATCAGTACCCTCCCATAGCTCAGTGCGAGTGTCAACTCCTTCCGTTAACTACATGATTTTTGTGACCGCTATTAGCGAAGTTGTGTTTTTGGTTGTGCGTCACGCAAAATGGAACAGCGGAATTTGGAGCAACGTTGTGCCATTAAACGGCAAGTGTGACGTTTGAAAAGTTAAAACAGGCCTATGGGGAACATTCTTTATCCCGAGCTCAAGTTTTTCGCTGGCACAAATCATTTTTAGAAGGCAGAAAACGCGTTGAAGATGAACACCGTTCAGGGAGGACTTCAACTTTGAAAACCAATGAAAACATCGAATGTGTGAACACTCTTGTGAGATCAGACCGTCATTTAACATTAAGAATGTTGAGCGAACAATTAAATTTGAACAGATTTACCGTTCATCAAATTTTGACTGAACATTTGCACATGTGAAAGGTCTGTGCCAAAATGGTGCTGAAAAACTGCCCTCTCCATAACAGAATTTTTGACCTCAAAAGGCATTCCTGTGGTTCCCCAGCCCCCTTATTCACCTGACCTCAGTCCGTGTGACTTTTTCCTAAACTGAAAAATGTCCTCAAAGGACGTCATTTTGGGACTTCAGAAAACATCCAAAAGAGTGTAATGGACATGCTGAAGACCATACCGGTTGAAGACTTCCAGCGCTGCGCTACCAACAGTGGGAACAACGTCTCCATCGGTGTGTAGCTGCCCAAGGGAACTACTTTGAAGGGGATAACATTGATGTTTGAAAAAAAGAAAAACTTTGGTAAATAAAAAATCAGTCTCATTACTTTTCTGCCACACCTCGTAGATGACCGAAATCACACCCGCTAGGCAGAGTTAAGAGTCACCAGTCAACTTACCTTTGTTTTGTGACAGGATGGTAGAGAATCGCACACAGACACAAGGGGAACATGCACACTCCACATCGACCTGGGCGAAATACCGATACACAGAAAGAATTCTGTTCAAATCAAACCCTTGAAACACTTCAATAAGATTTTCCTGTGCCCGTCTTTATCAAGCGTCGCAGTGTAGCAAAACGGTCCTACCTGGCTCAGAAATCTCAGAGTGACACAAATTGGTCCAACTCTTAATAGTAGGAGTAAAATCATTTGATCAGTTTTCCTAATTTAGGAAACATCCACCTTCACCAGGATTTAGTAGAGCTCACGAGCTGTCCTATCCCACTAGGAGCAAATAGAAAAATGGTAAATCCTGGGAAGGGCCAGACAACAATAAAGATGTAAAAAGAGATCAATGTGACAGAAATAGAATATTTGTAACAAATGTTGTATTTCACATGATTGCTCCATCATGCCATGTGAGGTCAGCTGAAATGAAAGTGTTGGTAACATTACATTTGTTAGCCCAAGGGAAAGGGCTGCTTTGCAGTAGCGATGATTTGGGAATGTCCCCAAGAAACATTTCATGAATTTTGTATCTAACTTTGTGTGAAGCAACCCATAGATTTATACCACACCACATGTGGTAATGTTAAAGCAACCTGCATTTATGCAAATTAGCACACACACATAAAGATCATTGACCCAAGTATGGATGACCATGGACATGTGAAACACAGGTGATATCACAGTATCAATACAGAGGTGGGTCATGGATCAAAACTATTACCCAGGAGATAAGTGGGGCTGGTAGGGTGATGACAGAGAAGTGTCACACAGATACACTGAGCTCTGCATTCCACAAAGCCTTCGCTTACAAGACTCCGGGGGCCTTGAATAGATTGGACCCTCACAGAAGAGAAGGTGAAGATACCAAGACAGCAATGACATGTGACTGTGGAAGACAATCAGGGACAGTAGAAGAGTGAATGCCAGTTTAGCAACAAAGCTGGAATAGCCGTGGCATATTTCAGTAACCGTTACTTTACGGGGCTTTTCCCACTGTCATAACAGCTGGATTGTGATTCTATTCTTCTGAAAGTATGGCTGTGGATCATTCATTATTAAACAAACATGCCCGTTATCAGTTTCTCTCTCATTTGGTGTGTGTGTCTTGGTCTTCCATGTTGGTGTTCATTATAGTATTATTCTTGATGTCGTTGTGAAGTGGCAACAATTACCTGCAGCTTGGCACAATATCCTCTCTTATTAGGTTTTCCTTCTTTTTCTCCACTCTCCTACTTATCTTTGAGGTGAAGCTTTAGCATTAGTATCAGAAAACTAAAAAATGTCATCATGAATAGCACTTGCGGCTCAGGGTGCCGTAAAATTGTGACGTCATTCATTCTGAAATGTGAACTCTAACTCCTCTCTGTAAATGGGTGTAGGACACTTCATAACTACTTCAGATGTTCGTCTTTGGGATAAGAACAATAAACAGTCAGACTTTTAGTGCAGTTCCTAGGAGTAATCCTTTGACGCTTGATAAATAATGGCAATGATACAGTGATACAACAATTAAAATATGAAAAATTACATAAACATGAAGGTATCTAGTTTGCACAGCTTGGGTGCCCTCTAGTGGATAAAAGATTAAATATTGTGGGAAACCAGCACCCTTGAAAAATTGTACTCCATGTAACATATAAGGCACTGCGATATCACTGCTAGCTTCCAACTCTGCCCGGACATGAGTCTATTCAGTCATTCAGGTTGCATTGGTCCATGTAGATCTGATTTACTTAGTTAACTGGCTTTTTATGCAAAACATCTGACAAATCTATCTATATATATATAAATAAAAGTCAATATATGTATGTATGTTCCAGAATCACTTCTTAACAGCTGGAGCGATTTTCATGAAATTTGCTACACGTTTATCATTGGTCGACTAAACCCACTGTAGGGTGAAATCAACCCTAACCCACCCCCTTCTGGGTAGAGTGGGTGGTAATTGTGTGGTCTTGTATGTTTGTTATCATCCATTTGACACTCGGATCGGCCGCCAGAGGGCAAACTGGAGGTGACTGCCACCACCGCGCCCCTGTTGCTTTTGAAATTAAATAGAGTTGGCCGGTTCTGAGTGTCAACTGGATGATAACATACATGCATGACTGGAAGACAAGTACATTAGTTGGTCTTCACTGTTTGTTAAATTATTTTTAAATTTGTGTGTTTTTTTAATAATATTTTTCTCAAACAAAAAAAAACAAAACACTATTTTCCTCCCGGGCAATGCTGGGTATTTCAGCTAGTGTGATATAATTGAGGGACAGAGAACCGCAAGTTTAAATATATCTCAAACTAAATGGACTTGGATTTGTATTATTTCTGCCTTATGGTCCAACATCAGCCATTTCAATGCAACGCCTGTCATCTTTGACTCTCCAAGTGGATACTACACTGAGACTAGGAAAAAAAGTGGCAGTATATATCAAACTGTTAGTGGAGATCATGTTTTATTCTTTATAGTGCCTTTCATGTTGCCCACTACCACAAAATGATTTGTAGGTATGGTGTACCTTACAGTGATATTGAATATGTGTGTGCAAAAATCCACTGAAGAGACTTTCTGGGGTCACACAAATCACGTACAGTCAGGTCTATAATTATTTGGACAGTGACACGATTTTGATAATTTTGGCTTTGTACACTGCCACCATGGATTTGAAACAAAGCAATCAAGATGTGATTGAAGAGTAGACTTTCAGCTTTAATTCAAGGGGTTTAACAAAAATACTGTTTGAGCTGTTTAGAAAAGACAGATTTTTATACATGGTCCCTCCATTTACAGGGGCTCAAAAGTATTTGGACAAACTAACATAATCATGAATATAATGAACATTTTCAAAATTTGGCTGAAAATCCATTACTGCCAATGACTGCCTGAAGTCTGGAATCCAGGCCATCTACAAGTGCAATGTTTGTCCGTTGTACTGTGAAGCTTTGTCCTATCAGTTTTGCAGCATTTGGCAGAAGCTGAGCAGATAGTCAAGCCCTGTACACTTCAGAATTCATCCTACCACTTCAGCCAGCAGTCATATCATCAATAAACACGAGTGACTGACTTCCATTGGCAGCCATGCATAATCATGCCATAACACTGCCTCCACCATGTTTTACAGATGATGTGGTATTCATCAACATTCTGGCATATATTGATCTTAGTTTCATTTGTCCAAAGGAAATTGTTCCAGAACTGATCAGGCTGTAAAAAATATTTTCAGGCAAAGTCTAACCTGTTCTTCCTATGCTTGATGTTTGCCATTGGTTTGCACCTTGTGGTAAACCCCCTGTTTTTACTTTCATGAAATCTTCTCTTGATTGTAGACTTTGGGAATGATAGGTCCTACCTTCCCGACAGTGTTCATGGTTTGGCTAAATGTTGTGAAGGGGTTCTTCTTCACCAAGGACAGAATTCTGTGATCATCCAGCACAGTTGTCTTCTGTGGTTTTCCAGACCTTCTGGTGTTGCTGAGTTCACCAGTGTATTTCTTCTTTTTAAGAATATACCAAATGGTTGATTTGACCACTCCTTGTGTTTCTGCTGTGTCTCTGACAGGTTTGTTTTGTTTTCTCAGCCTAATGATGGCCTGTTTTTATTTGCATGGACAGCTCTTTGGACCTCATATTGAAAGTTCACAGTGACAGCTTCCAAATGGAAATTCCATACTTGGAATCAATTCCAGACCTTCTAGCTGTCCATATACATTTGAGCCCCTGGAATGGGCTTTGTGCAGAAAACTGTCTGTCATTCCTAAACAGCTCATACGATATCTGTTATAAACCTCCTAAATTAAAGCTGAAAGTCTACACTTTACTCACATAATGATTACCTTATTTCAAATCCTTTGTGGTGGCATACAGAGCAAAAATTATGAACATTGTGTCACTATCCAAATAGGTATGGACCTGACTGTAGGTGTAGGGAATGAACCACAAAAGCACAACACCTGCTGAACCCACCATTGTAACTTTTAGATATCGATTTTAGTAAGTTAATGATTATCATTTTTATACATTGTAACAATGAAAATTCAGCTTTAGTATGTAGTGTCCACCTAGGACCCTGCTGTGGTCAGACCATCACATGTCATAGTTGTAGAGGGTGACAGGCTTTGTGAAACAGATTTAGGATGAGCCTCATCCCATGTATTTGTTTGACAGTGAAGGCCTCCATGTCCAAATGAACACACATAAGCATCTTTAAGAAAACTCTGATTGGTCCATCCTATACCAAGTTAGTCTCCACATAACCCAGCAGTTTTCTGAGGACAGATGATGAGACACCACACAGCTGCAAGAACATCTTCATTACACAATTTTGGGCAATTAAGCCATCAGATTGTACATTTGTCAGCCTGATTATTGGATGGTGATCTTGCGTAAGACATAACAGCCATATAAACTGAAAACTGAACCATGGTGGGGTGCTGGGGCATTGCTAACTGGCTCTTTCTAAGGCCAATACATTATTTAATTAAACCCCAGAAACTCGACAATGCAGCAATGAAGACAGATTTCCTAAAGTAAAGGTCAGAGATGTAACATTAGAATTTTCCTAACCTGACATTGTGTACTTAGTTTTCACTGGGATCATTGCGTACATCACCAGCAGAGCACCCACAAAAAACTGAAATGTGGAAACAACTGTAGGAAGTACCAAATAGCAGCTGCTAGGTAAGGTACAGCAACCTGTGTGAGTAAATGTAAGCACAAAGCTGATGGGAACTAGCTGCCAATAGGCTTTTCACCAAAGCTAACTTGGTAAAGATGGCACACCCTGCCAGTGTGGTCAACACTGGATACACCTCAGACTTTACTGTCATATTGACCAAAGATTTGTTTTTTGCAAACGAGATGCCTGACATTTTCAGAATTACTCTGGTACAAAAATGTCTCACCTAGCAAGCTGATTCAATACCTCATCAATCTTTTCCTTGACAAAGAGAGGGATAGGGTACACCTGTTGGAGGTTGGGGTCCCCTGCATGTTCCAAATTTTTGTACCAGCTCTGTAAACTTCTCCAGGAGATGTCACATAGGGCTGCTGAATTTCCTATACTTCTGATAACTCAATGCTTAGTGCCTCAAATTGAGTCTATCACAAATATATCTCACCCCTGTTGAACAAGAACCAGCATTATGGTTTTGATACTCTGATACTAAACTGACCATTTGGGCTTATGTTCTGGGGTGTAAAAGTATTCACAAAAGGCACTTTAGCTTCTGAGGTTCTTTTTATATTTGTGAACAAATTGATAACCGGAAATAACTAAATTGCTAGCCTTGATTTACATATACAGCCCATGGCATCCATTCATCACTCACATCTCAAGCACACAGATAGATCAAATTGAGCAATAGGGCCGAGGTTGGCAACTTTAGCTTCAACACAGAATAAGCAAGAGTACCTTTACGGGGGCCAAGGGATTGTTGCCCCCGGGCACTACCTCTGAAATGGCTGCACGGATCAAACAAAGCAATAGAAGCTGGTGACCACAGTTTCAAAAAACCTTACCAGGGCTCAGAGAGATGCCCGTTTCATTCAGTTGTCTCATTGCTACCCCTGAAAAGAATCAAACAGAGCAATCAAAGGTGGTGACAGGAGTTTCAAAACTTCAGGGATCAGAAGCTGGCTACTTTGTTACCCCCGAAAAGAGAGCACAATTCTACTAGAAGTTTTCACCTTAACCAACATGAAAGACTTACTCTGGCAAAGCCAAATCACTAACTTTAAAAGTCCAGTACTAAACAAATAACGAATCACTCGAACAATACACTAGGACAGATGAATAAAGCAAGTGTCTGTGAGGAAATATTCAAACTTTCACTTAATCATTACTTGTACAGAAACCAGACATTAAATGCTAGAAGTCAAAAGAAGAAGAAATCATACAACCTGAATGATTCAAATCAGTGTCCATACAGCAGGCTTTGCCTCAGTATGACCAGGAGAGAGAGAGAGAGAGATGTCCATACAATTTAAAGGGCCCACTCTTCTTAATCCAATTAAGATGTTCTTTACAAAGACGCTCCATAATGAAACAAGGCTGGTTTCACTTGTGTTTTCATTTCATAGCTGGCACTGCTCTGCACTTTACTCCTTAGGCAGCGCATCTTCATAACTCACCTTTTAATGGCAGGCAGGCAGGCAGGCAGGCATGGTGTTTCTCATGTTAAAAACCTGGGTCATTCCTCTTTTCTGAAAGCAGGCATATTGTCCATCTCAAGCCCGTCCCTCTACACTGCTGAATATACATCTGGGTCACATCAGAGGTGCTATGTTTTATATTGAGGCTTGATGGCTATTGTTAATAAATGACAATAGCCAAGAACTGGGTAATAGAGAATTTATCCTTTGCCTTGCTCTTCTGTCAACCTGATGTTACTTAAAGCTAATTATGTGGTACAAGTTAAATAACCAAGTCCTCCAAATCTCCCATTTCACATTAGTTTACAGGCAACATTTCTTCCTAACATTTGCTGTTCTCAGTATTAACATGCCCATTTGCATCCCAGTATTCACTGCTGTGTTAAAACACACTTTTTTCCTTCATTTTGTTTAGCAGATGGGTGAATAGATTAACAAATCTAGTGGATCCTTTTCCTAGTTATACAATGCCTTCTAAAACGTTTACTTTATTTACTAGTCCCATGAATACTTGTCTTCATTCACCTTTATCTGCTTCCCTTCCCACAGCTTTCCCTGACAGTATGTTGTCATACTGAGCTAAATCGCCTGCTTCTTGGAACTTCTTATTCTGTGATCTTGTCCCCTGCCTACATTTAACTTTCGCCACACCTTGTTGTGAAGTCCTTGACTAAATGCACACAATTACAAGCATTACCAGTTTTCTCTTATACAGCCTATAATAGTAGGGGTGGCACAGTGGTAGAGCTGCTGCCTCGCAGTAAGGAGATCTGGGTTCGCTTCCCAGGTCCTCCCTGTGTGGAGTTTGCATGTTCTCCCCAGAGCAGGAAGCAGTGGAATTGTGTAAAATGCTATATTGTATGCAAGAACAGGGTTGGTAGTTTTAAAACTATTCCTCTCTGTTACCAAGAGTGGATACTTTCACTCAGGAGTGCAGAAGTCAGGCAGAAGCCCTATTGTTATAAATCAATATATCCATAAGTAAGTACAATACATAACAGATTAACATACTGTACCAGACCAATATGAACATCACCAAGCTCAGACAGGATGACTTGCAGACCACATTTCAAGAAACTCTGTTGTAGGGACCACAAACCTAAAGAATGATGAGAAATTAATGTTTTGTTACATGAAAACAAATAAATGAGCATCACAGTAGATAGATAGATAGATAGATAGATAGATAGATAGATAGATAGATAGATAGATAGATAGATAGATAGATAGATAGATAGATAGATAGATAGATAGATAGATACTTTATCAATCCCACTACTTGTGTGTCCCATAGGGTCAGTCTATACCGAATTGGGTGGGGTGGCTTCTCCTCCAAACATTACAAAATATTCATTATTTCCTGTCTCTTTCTCTCAATTTACCTCTATCTTCATGTCGGTGACTGGTGACCCACAACTCACTTCTGGTTTATAGACTACACTGGACACTGGCAAGGTGTGAGCCTGGCCAGGGTGCCTCAACCACCGTCCTAGTTAGCACAACACAGTGCCAAGCTAGACTTGGCAGAGGCTCACCTGTTCCTGAAAATGGAAACTCACAGTCAGGTGTCATTTACAAGCAGGGACAAGTCATTGGTCACACATTGGGCAGCCTCTGCTAAAATGTTTGCAAAAGCATCTTGACAAAGATCTTCTTCACCAGTCTGAACGTTGAAATATCACAGGCCTCCTACACTTTACATAAGAAAAAATATATCTATAAAGCCATGAGGATAATGGAAGTCCATATCAGTGCACAACAGAAAGACACTTGGGTGGTGCAGTGGTAGCGCTGCTGCCTCCCAGTTAGGAGACCCGGGTTCTTTTCCCGGGTCCTCCTTGCGTGGAGTTTGCATGTAATCCCTGTGTTTACGTGGGTTTCCTCTCAGAGTCCAGAGACATGCAGGTTAGGTGCACTGGCAATCCCAAACCCTAGTGTGTTCCCGGAGGTGGGCTGGCGCCCTGCCTGGGGTTTGTTCCTGTTTTGCACCCTGTGCTGGCTGGGATTGGCTCCAGCAGACCCCACGTGACCCTGTATTAGGATATAGCAGGTTGGAAAACGACTGACTGACTGACCCTATAGTAAAACTACTGTCTTGATCATATAGTTCACTCCCTTAAAAACTACATCTTATCTAAAAGACACAAAAATTTATATTACAAATCTTATTTAATAAACTAAAAAACTCAAATTTTCAAACCCCATTACAGTGCATCAAGCACTTACATTAGTCTACATAAGCAAGACTGGCTCATTTGAGCATAGACTGCTGAATGTGCCATCCAGTGGTCCAACATGCAGGCCAATCCAAAATCAACTTCCAAGTTTAGGATCCTGGGGCCTCATATATGAAATCTTGCTTAGACTGTACACTAAAATTGTGCCTACGCTCAAGGCAAAACTTACTTATACACACACACACAAACAAAATTCAGATTTCTAAACCCATACATACACCACCACAGACCATGCCATGTTCCTTTAGACATCTCAAATGAACGACGTGCTCGTAGTCACTCCCCGTCACTGACCATTTATGCCATAAAATGCCTTTTTTTGAATATTCCTGATCAAATCACTATAAGAATGTGACCAAGTTCAAACCATGGAGGAACAGAGGGAAAAAGGCAGAAAGCAAAACTTCAGTGGATGTGAACTCAGGTATCACTAACTTTTTAATTGTCTCTCTGTGGGAGTCACAAACGAAAGAAAAAATCGAAAGTGGGAGCAGCTGAGTGGAGAGAGCAATAGCAATGTGCCATCATGCAGTGCCCGCACCTCTGCCAACACACAGCATGAACTGACACTGGCTAGGTGCACACAACTGCGAGATATTAAGAACATTAACTTTAAACTTGTAATAAAAATAATTTTGCCAATTTTTCTCTAATGTACTAAACTTAATTGCAATCCTATCAATCATGCTTAGTTACCAAGAAGCCAACGATAACACACAGCATGACCGTCAAGTCTGCTTCCATCACTACTATTCGATACAATAACGGAACTGTGGGTTCAGCTAGGCCACCTTGTCTGTTGTCAATCACACCAGTTACATTAGGAAATTCATCACTCACAGCACCTTTTGACCCTGGCTTGCTTACCCTGACCATAAGCAAATTCTATGCATCTGGGTGGCATCTTAATTATACCACATTTTCCATTAAATAGAACAGAGTTTTGTTTTTAATGCAGTATGTTCATGTTTATTGTGGCCCCAAAGAGTGGTGACACATTGCACTTTCATTGGACATACAAGTATGTCACTGCAGTCAGTACATGTGACAATGCTGCTACTGCTACTAATACTACTACTAATGATAACCATCCTGTTCCTTGCCTTCTAAGAGCTGATGTTTAAAGAGGGCAGAAGAATTCAAATAAAAGAGAGAGAACACTTGAATTACAAGCCCCACTTTTTTTTTTCTTTAAGATCTACTGCTCCCCCGAGTACCATAATCGGACTAAGGGGTTTACTCACTGGACCAGTAGTCTGGTTGGACAACAGTATGCTCCCCCCTTTAGGTATCCTTCTTAGCATTCAGTCACTCAACACCATTTATCCTTCTATTTGTCCATAGTCCACACGTGGAAAAATGTTTTATTTGAGTAATAAAAGTTGTCAAAAGCAGTTACCTGGCAACACTCAGAAAAATACTGCAGTTAAAAAAAGAAATTTGAAAGTGAAAGACCATCTGCTATAATGGAAAATATCACAGAGAAGAAACCAACCTAAGAAGCGACACCAAAGAAGAAGCCCCACCACCCACATGGTGACTTGGAAAGGCCATTTTCTAGTCACGGTTTTCTTTGCTGCGTATTTCACGACTCTGGGACCAAATTACCACCCTGCTGCCCCAGCGCAGATGGCTCTTTCTCCATAATCTGTCTTTTCAATCAGTTGCCAAAAAGATACAGTCCTTCACTTTGCATTTAACAAGTATATGTAGCTAAATTTTAAAAAGAAAGGGATGAACAAAACATAGAACTGTCATGCTTTGTGATAAATGATCGATGTCTACATTGGTTGATAATGGATTGGGTTTTAGAGAGCAGCCGGTTTACAGAGTCACAAAGCCCGTTACATTTGGCTCATTTGTATGTACTTGGAGAACATCTAATATCCTTTAAACTTTGAGAACAAATTCTAAAACACTCCTACTCTGTAAACAAAGCTAAAAATGATAAACAGTTTTATGAGATACCAATTAACAAGCCTATCACCACCACTGTCCCAGTCCACAGTCGCTCCTTGTTGAACCCATTAACGTTTGGCAATTCAGAAGCATCTCTGATGAAGAACTGCTACTGTTCTAACAAAGAAGATCCGACTCTGTGCCAATGGATGAAACCCTGAAGACTCACCATGGCCACCAGTTTGACAAAATGAATGAAAGCAAGTTAATCAAAACTGAAAAATGTGATGAGTATTTTATTTTTTTATGTCTTACCCAAATTCCATAAATTACATATGGACAGCAGCAAAAACAAAACCTGAAGATGTCAGAGTCCAAAACATTTCCTGTCTTCTCCAGGGTCTTTTTGTGTGTGGTACAGTCAGGGGAACTGGTCAATCAGAGAACCAGAGACGTAACGACTGCCACCCTCAAAAGGTTACTGCATTGGTGTTGTGAGGTGGGACTTAAGCCCCTGATCTTCCAGATTCCCCAATTCAGACTCACATGAAACCCCAAAAGTGGGACCCCACACCCCAATCGCCAAAAACTCCAGAAGGGGATAAGATACATACAGTACAGGCCAAAAGTTTGGACACCCCTCCTCATTCAATGTGTTTTCTTTATTTTGATGACCATTTACATTGGTAGATTCTCACTGAAGGCATCAAAACTATGAATGAACACATGTGGAGTTATGTACTTAACAAAAAAAGGTGAAATAACTGAAAACATGTTTTATATTCTAGTTTCTTCAAAATAGCCACCCTTTGCTCTGATTACTGCTTTGCACACTCTTGGCATTCTCTCGATGAGCTTCAACAAGTAGTCACCTGAAATGGTTTTCACTTCACAAGTGTGCCTTATCAGGGTTATTTAATGGAATTTCTTGCTTTATCAGTGGGGTTGGGACCAGCAGTTGTGTTGTGCAGAAGTCAGGTTAGTTGGACGATCATTTATTTTTCAACAGGACAATGACCCCAAACACACCTCCAGGCTGTGTAAGGGCTATTTGACCATGAAGGAGAGTGATGGAGTTCTGTAAATGGTCATGAAAATAAAGAAAACACATTGAATGAGGAGGTGTGTCCAAACTTTTGGCCTGTACTGTATATTTGCAAATTCTAGACTTGTCACACATCAAAAACCTAAGATGGGATAAGGTCTGAAAGGAAGACCAGCAACAATATTTCATCTCCGTCTTTTTTCTATAATTGCAGAAACCAAGATGGCTAGAGAGATTCCACTAACCAATACTTCCAACTTCAACCTCAAGATGACAATCAATGGGAGAAAGACATCGCAGAATGAGCCTCCCCACCAACTTAAAGACATATTGGAAGTGGTGCTAGAAGACAGATCTCATTCTTTCTACAGATTATTTTGTTGGCGCTAATATGACAATTATTGTAAGCATGCTCAAAGTTAAGACCATACTGGCTGGGGTGTGGATAAGCAAGACAAGGCATAAGCCACTAAGTCACATTCTGTAACCAATTTTGAAGCATGACGTGAAATTCAAGTGATGCATTACAAAATAAGCACCAGCTAGTGTTTTCAGATTCATGAAGAGTAACAACCTGTCATCATTATTAATTTTATTATTAATTAATTAATACATCATAATTCCTGTCTTGTCAACCATGGCCAGTGACTAGTCCACCTCTGACCATCAGTATGGGCTGTCCTTAACTGAAGACTAAGTAAGGAGACAACTGAGGAAGAGACAAACAGGAAAAGCCACAGGACCAGATGGAGCCAGATCTGTGCTGACCAACTTTGTGGTGTCCTTTGTCACCTGTTCAGTTTGTCCCTATGGTCCTGGACTATGCGAGTCATCTTGTGGTAGACCACCTGCACACACTGCAAATTGCCTATCTAAATATAAAGATTGGGGTGAGGGATGCAATTATCTCTCTGCACTTATTCTCACTTGGACAAAGCTAGCAGTGCTCTGAGGATTATGTTTTTTGACTTCTCCAGTGCATTCAAGCCATCCCTGTTAAGGGGTAAACTCAGAGATATGCAGGGGGATAAGCCTAAGGTGTCCTTTATGAAACTCAACAACTATGTTTCTGATACAGATGTGAGCAACACTGGAGCACCAAAAGGACCAGTCCGGTCTTCTTTTCTCTTCACTCTGTACACCTCAGACTATAACTATACCACCAGGTCATGTCACTGCAGAAATTCTAAGATGATTCTGCACTTATGGGGTGTATTAATCAAGGGGATGAGACAAAGTATACCGTAGGAGACAGGTGGAGAACTTTATTTCTGGGTGCAAAGAGAATTGTCTGCATATTAACATCAACAAAACCGAGAACCTAGTTATTGACTTTTGCAATAACAAATAACAGCTCTATGTCTGGTCACTATTCAGGGTATGGAGGTAGAGGTGGTCCACTCCTACAAGTACTTGAGGCCCACATCAATGACAGCTTCGTAACAAAGGAACTACATACAAAAGAGCAGAGCAGGCTCTTCATTATTAAGACAGTGCACCCCTTTATCTATCGATCTATCACCAGACAAGAGTCACCAGCAAACTCAGGGTATCTGTAGAACTGCAAGAAACCTCCATGAGACCCAGGAAGAAATGCATTCAAACACATGGAGAACTGCAGGCTAGAAGTTAACAGAAGTGAATCCAGAGGGCAACTTAACAGAGGACTAGTCACTGCACCTTGTTCAGGCCAGCACCACTCACAGATAAAGCTGTTCTTTGTTATGACTTGCAGGAAAATGAAGTGACATGAGCTAGAGGTGGGTGACCTTGTGGCATCAAATCTCCCTACCAAAATGTTCACTTCAGTGCCACCCCATTGCCTGTACACAAAAATCAAATTGTGTTTAAGGAGACGCCGCCTGTGCATATCATCAGTCCGTTTCTTGTTGTGTTTTATACTATAGAAACGGCTTTCTAAACAAATTTTAAAGTAAAAGTTCAAGGGTGTGAATGGAGGAAACACAAATCCAGTAACACCTCTCAAATGAGAGAGTTGCTCAATCTTTTAGTGAACACTAAAATGTTAGCACAGAGCATTATATTCTTCACCTAGGAAAAGTGCCAAAAATATACATTCACAGTTTTTTTTACATTGCAGCTGCAAAATTCTCTTTGGTACTATTAAATGAAATTATGTACTTTTGTAATTTGCTTCTTGTTGTGTGTAAAATTACTTGGCTGCCCCTCTCAGTTAGACACAGATTAACAGAGCTAGTGATTGTGGCTGAAATGCACAGCACAGAGCAAGGCAATCATCACACTTGATTTCACAGTTGGTTGCCAAGCAAATTTAAATCCCTGACCTTATAGTCTGGAAAGTGGTGAACGTTCTGGTATAAGACAGCAGTTACACTGCCCACTCCACTTAGACCTTTTAATTCCAAGGGGTTCTGGCCTCAGAAATGCAGTTGCTTCAAGCCATAAAACTATTTACACTGAGCTGAAATCAAATAATAATAGAATAATACAACTTTGAGAAACTCACCAGAAATCAGATTTTCTGTTCTCCTGTTCCTCTCTCCCCCACCAGAGCCTTCATGTTGTGTGGGACACGATGAGGTCTGCCAGACACTCCCAGGACAATCCTGCAGTGCTGCCACCTAGAGGCCTGTTGCTAATAATAACAAGGGCTCATCCTGGTATTTCACGGTTTAATTCCCGATATTCTTATGATTTCTGCTTGTGGAAGCACAAAAACCACACATTTACTCTTCAAATGATTTTTGTCTTCTCAAACAAATCAGTTCAGACTGTAAATTGCGGCTCTACAATTATGAGAGATGTGTATCAAAAAAATGGCCGTGTGCATGAAGGTTCTAATTTTGTGGTTGATATGTGCTTTGAATTCCTATGTTAATGTAGTTCAAGATGAAAGTGTATTGTGACCACCAAATGAGCCCCAAATCCTTGCCCCAACTACACAGGCAAGTGTCTCAGGTTCAATTCACCCTTCTTCCAAAGGTTTCTTTAACAATCTTTTTATTCTTCTTTCCTTTCCTTTGCCTCCACTCCTAACTCTGATTCTCCTGGGTGAGGTGGAGAGTCCCTTTTAACCAAGACCCAGGAACACTTCCATTGCATTAGCACTTTAGTGATGAAGCAGTTCGGAGTCAGGAAGAACCGCCATCTGACAGGGGAGCATCAATCATAAACAGCAAACCTAAGCAGCCCCCAAGGGACCCCAACAGTGCTACCCTTTAGCACAACATCTCCCTTGCAGACCTACGGTTGTCCCATCCAATGTACTGGGGGAAGACACGGCCCTGGGAGGCAGTCACCATCTGTCCTTCCTTTATATCTTCCTAACTGGGAAAGGGAACACCCACCATCCCATCTAGGAGACAGATCCACCAACATTCCCTGTCCATTATGAAGGCCTCCTAGGTGGGAGGCATGCTGGTCCTCACGTTCCATCAGAGTGTATATCACCTTGATTTGCCGGCAGCGTTAAACTTATTCAGGATATTATTTTTAGAACAAAATCAGTTAAGGCATCCCACTGGAATGTCCACAGCACAATGCAAGGCAATTACAAAAAAGTAGTAAAATATTCACAAGTCACATGGCAGACCACACATAGGTGACAGGTGAAGAATTGGAGAAACAAAATGAACATCTGTTGACCTCTGTACAAGATGATTCTGGTTTTAATGCCTTCCATTATCCAGTAGTGTGGTGATTCCACTTGTGTACACAAATGTAGGCCCTCAAATAAACAAAAGCTGTCAAAAAATCCTTATCACATTTAAAAGCCTCACAAATTCTGTTTTGGTATACTTCCTGTATATAATGAAAGCCAACATCTCGAGCAGCAGCACACCTGCTTTGACAGTTGCCCTCCATTTGGAATATCCAGTTTGGGGTTCTTGTATTGTCCCATTTGGAGAATATTTCCTTTAAAGGGTCAGTAAAAACCAGTCATCAATGTATAAGCACTGGCTGGTCCATTTTTGGGGGCTAAACCATAATGCAGGCCATGTTACCTTCAAGATAGAATCTGAATCTGCTGCCCACTTGGCTAGAATGCAGTTTAGTCTAAGACAATAAAAAAATCAAGGAAGTGGAGCCACGTGATGTGATTTTAGTATTAGAATTATATGCCGTTTGCTTGCTTGCATTCTTTCTAATGGGCGTTATCGGACTCAGTGGTGAGAAACCACAAATGACTGTGAAGGGCGTTTTGAGCCTCTGAGCTCCCAAATTAAATGGAATGATCCAGCAGCAATGTGCATTTCCCAAAAATTAAGTATGAAGCTTGAGTGTACGTAATATCGTAACGGCTGGCATCAATTCATAGAGACAAAGAAACACATT
Source organism: Polypterus senegalus (assembly GCF_016835505.1). Taxonomy (NCBI): domain Eukaryota; kingdom Metazoa; phylum Chordata; class Cladistia; order Polypteriformes; family Polypteridae; genus Polypterus; species Polypterus senegalus. The sequence goes on from NC_053167.1 coordinate 64,131,598, forward strand.
ATACACAAGCCAATTAGAAAGTAATTATTAGTTACCGGTTTGCCAGGAAAACTTGGAAACATAAAATTATTACGTAAAGAAAACAAACAAACCATCAAGTAACTCTGAAAGGGAGCCATGCAGCCCGAAAAAACACGAATGGTGTATTATAAGTATACAATAGAAGTGGAGGGTGGCTCACTGGCATAGTGGCGGGTCATGCTGCTGCCTCATGGATCTGGCACTCTCCGTTCAAATTCTGTGCTTGGTCAATGTCCGTGTGGAGATGGTAAGAATGTGTAAACTCCACATGGGTTTTATTACAAAATTCCTGAAATGTACATTAGATTAACTGCTGATTCCAAACTGGGAATTGGGCCTATGTGGGTGTGTGTGAGTGGGCGATGCAATGGCTCTGTGCCCAGTGCTGCAGGGATAGGCACTGAGAAGGAAAAGATAGCTAGACTTTTAGTAAGACAGAAGTAATGTAGTTTAAGGAATAATCTCACTAATTGTCAATTTAATTTTTTAATTCAATTGATACCCAAAAAAGCAAGTTAATTAATCTCCAGCCAATAAAGGTAACCCATGAGATATTTAGAAGAATACTCAACCTGAAAAATATTTTTTATATTACTTATTCCATGAAGTTTGCAGTGATGGCCCAGACAAAACTTTACACTCAACTTTTCATACAGAATAAGGAGAATAAAATTCATTGTATAATAGAAGCCAATACTGACACATGCTGTACAACTGCAAATAGTGTGAAAAATGTCCACAGAAGAAGAGAGAAAAAGAAAAAAAAAATCCTGTTACTCATGTTGTTCAGTCCACGTGACTGTTATCTAATTGAATGCTCAAAACATGCAAATAAACTGCCTAAGTATAGACTGTATTTCACAGTATTTTAGCATTTTGAGCATACAATTGGATAACTGATGTGGATAATGCAACATGAAAAGTTTTCTTTCTTTTTTCCAAGAACGTTTTTGACATGATTTGCTGTTTTACAGCATTATACGATTGGTTTCAATTATACCTTAATTTATTTTCTTCTTCATGCTGTGTGAAGAGACAAGATTATACGTTTTTCTCAGCCATCAATACAAACAATATGGGTTGAGTAACATATACAAAATGTTTCTGGGTGGACTATTCTTGAAAGAACAATTTAAAACAGATCAGTCTGATAACTGGTTTACCAACAAGAGAAGACCAGTCTTTGTCGACTGAATGCATAGATGGTTCATGTAAAAATAAAATAAACCATAAAGAATAATTAAAGGCAGAATAGTAGTGACGGGCAAAAAGATTCAAACCAAACTGAATTTGCAGTAAAACTAAAACAGCAACAAAATAAAAACAAGAATTTAAACAAGAACAAAAGGTGTTAATTTAATGTCTGAAATCATTTTCATTTATTATTTAAATAAAGATCTCATCTCTGTCCACAGCCCTATATCACGTGACAACATTCTGTACAGCCGTGAATTGTAGTTGTTGCGGTAGTACATACTATGATAATCATTTTGCTATTTTGACAATCACAATCCTAAAGATGTATTGGAAACAGAAAAAAAGTTCTGAACTCAATGGTACATGAAAAGGACATTTTTGTGTACTGGGATCACCTGTGAAGAGAACACTGTAATGTGCACTGTGGTATGTTTTGGAGTGTCTTCATGTAGAAAATATGCAGCATGTCACATTTAATATAAAAAAGACAGCAACACGCCTTGTTTTTCACCTCCTAAGAAATACTTTTAAAACCCCAAAAAACGTTTTAGAGAGTTTTGCATTTCACAATTACTAAATCATCTACAAGACAAATTGTGAAGTCAGTTTCACTAAACTATATACAAATTGAAAGTTCCTGGTTTTACTCATTACTGCAGAAGGATCATTTCCTTTGAGTGTTAGTTGTCACATCCTCAGAAGAGGCACCAAAAATATACAGTCTGCTGGATAAAAAGTACACTTGGGTTAGCTCCATGAATTTTTAGGAAAGGAACTGTGTAAAGGCACACAGTTCCATGTATAGTATTGTCTCAAAGCCAAAATAACAGTAATAACAATCATGACATAAATAGTGTATTGAACAATCATTGGGGGCGGCACGGTGGCGCAGTGGTAGCGCTGCTGCCTCGCAGTTAGGAGACCCGAGTTCGCTTCCCGGGTCCTCCCTGCGTGGAGTTTGCATGTTCTCCCGTGTCTGCGTGGGTTTCCTCCAGGTGCTCCGGTTTCCTCCCACAATCCAAAGACGTGCAGGTTAGGTGGATTGGCGATTCTAAATTGGCCCTAGTGTGTGTTTGTGTGTGTCCTGCAGTGGGTTGGCGCCCTGCCCAGGATTGGTTCCTGCCTTGTGCCCTGTGTTGGCTGGCATTGGCTCCAGCAGACCCCCGTGACCCTGTATTCGGGTTCAGCGGGTTAGAAAATGGATGGGTGGACAATCATTGAGTGTTCAATCCATGGAAGGCAGAATGACTGCTGCTGTAGCAATTAGGATGCTTGCATTGCGACTTTCTGTGTTAGCTGAGGTGTTCTCAGTTCTCCAACTGTTATCTTCTCCAGTGGCTGCCAGAGCGTGCAGAAGCTCTTAGACTAGGCTATGAAGCGCTGCATATTAAAAGTCCCAAAGTCAAGCAGGTCGGTGGTTGTGGTGCTTTTGACCAGGATCCAGTGCAAGTGTAAGGGTGTGGTTACACTTTTTGTAAGTTTAACGAAAGATTGATTTGGTACCACATACCAATCACTGTTTAATTAGAAGCTTTGCACCCTTTTGCTAGAAATCTCTAGAAAGTACAAAGCATATTAAACACACAGACCTTATTGACATATTTAAAAAAAAAACAACATCATGGCTGCCGACAAACTTGCACATGCGTACATGTGTTGGCAGAGGCTTGCCACACAGCACTATCGTGCAAATATGTGTCATCTGTTGAACTGTCATTCATCGATACCATGTGAATTATTGACAAGACTAGCTTTTAGTGGCAATAGTTTGTCTTTTATGCAGCACTGAGAGATGTGTCACGCATACAGAGGCCTTTCGGAGAGGGAAATCACATATCATTCATCCATCTATCCATTACCCAACCAACTATATCCATTCAGTGGGACAATATTAGCAGTGATCATGGCCACATCCCTTAAAAATAAAGAACAGTTCAGGTAGAGTTAACAAAAAATAAATAACTATACTGAAATGAGGAGATTGCTAGTAATTTAGTTTCAGCGAGGTTTACCTAAAGAGAACATCAATGGCACAGTTCAAGATAAATATACAGAAATACACAATGTCTGTGAAGTAGAAATGGTAGACAGACATTCGACTGAGGTAAGCCATCAAGCAGTGTGCTCTACCAACCTGTGACGCCTGCCTCAGTCAGACTGGTCTGGGTTATACACCCAAGTTAAAGAAGTAGTTGATAAAGACCAGAAAGTAAAATGTATTGTATGCAGTCACTGGTCCATCGAGGTAACCTTGAAAACATTCTCACAGAAACAAAAAAAAAAAAACACAGCCAAAGAAGGAGAGCCATGGTAAGGCACAGCAGAAGAAAGACCTGCTCACAAAAAGGGCTTCTAAATGTGCTTGTTTTTGCTATGACAACTCAGCCTTTATCTGAAATGTAACCACAGTGAACTTTGGGACTGGAGTGAATCAGTTGAATAATCAAGCAATCCATGGTCCTGGATGAGTTGTATGGTTTGGATCAGACTATTACCTTTTTTTGGTGGCAAAATAAGAGACCCGTCTCACTCAACTACAAAGCAGTATCTGCTCACACTTTTTTTTTTTTTTTTAAATTGACATGCATAAAAATGCAAGATAGGTGCCATCTAAAAGGATGCTTCTCCCCCAGCCCTTTGGTTATTTGATTTGTATGCTTTGTTCTCTCTCTCAGGCTGTCCCTTCAAAACAGATCATCATTCTGAATAGCCTAGCAAAGACAATGGAAAATTCGGTACATAGGTTCATTAGACCGAGAAGAAGAACGGCACTCTAATAGAAGGAAAGCAAGCCAGCTACAAATTGAACTAAAATGCTCCATTCTGACAAACAAATGTCTTCTTGCGTCACAAAAAAGCAATTGTTAGGCGTCCAAACACACAAAGTTACTCAAGAGATGCCTGCCCATTAGTAATACTATCAGACCATGGCCCAGTCATGGAGGGCTGCCAGAGGACATGATGATGTGTTTAGGAGCTTTTGGTACAGAGGGAGAGGGGGAAGAAAGGACATCATTTAGCTGCTGAGCTTGAAGGAGGTCGGAGCCCAGGATGGCAAGGGGCCAGTCTTGGGCAGAGCGCATGACGTATGGGCCTCTGCAGATGACACATTGTTACTGCCTGCATACACAGCGTGGCAGGCACCCAGACACAAGGATGCGGCGGTGATGTAGGAAGCCAGCCACGTTAAACAAGCAGAAGAAATGAACGGTTGTCAAAACTGAAATTACACAACCCCATGGGCAATTTATGTTGCTAATGGATACCGGCATTACATAAACAAGAAGCTTCAAGAACGAGGCAAATGAAATACAGGTTACCCTGTTTTCCTGTCTTTGGAGAATAAAGTCGGATTATGTATTGCAGCACACTTCTCAATGCAGAGCTTTGTTGTTGAAATGAGTGTCGAGAGGCTGTTTTCAGATCTTACCAGTAAAAAGGGGACAGCATGTGATTAACTCCACCAGGTCTGGGCTCATGTACCGGTTTGAAGACGACAGAGAAATGGGGGGGAGAGAACGGGAACAGAAATCTTCTAGTAGTAGTCTTCTTTAGCCATGTGCAAACCATTTGATGTCCATATGTTTACAATTTGCTAGGATCCAACTGCTGATTATTGAACACGGACCACACTAGACACTAGGCCCCGTTTGTGTTTGGGGGGTCTCGAAGACACGCAACCGAGGAGAAATTTCATCAGACTGCTGTCTTTAATTGGCAACTCCTCACACTAGAGTCCAGGGCCTCTGCTGCTGTCTCATGTCATTAACTGGCCAGCAGGAAGTTCAACCCAATATTTTACACACTTAAAGCCCTAGATTTGGTCAAGCGAGCTGTGCTAGCAGGATGTTTGATTTTATAACACATGAAGTTTTATAGAATGAACTTGTCTAGTCCTACTTGCATTTTCTTTGTATACCTGCTTCTTCTAAGTCAGGGTCACAGCAAGGTGGTGTCCAGTGCAGGAATCAGTGCAGGATGGAGCACATTACTTGGATCACTTAGACACACCTGTCCACTCCCACAAAGGGGCAGATTTAACTTCTCAATTAATTCAAGTACGTGCCTCTGGACTGTGGGAGAACTGGAGTCACAATGAGAACACACAGAAAGTATGCCAGCTGCAAATGGAAGGCATGCCATCTCAGTCTAGCTCAGAGTTAACACTAAATGGCATGACAGGATAAAGAATCAATGTCTTCTATTACATTTTCATAAAGTCCACATGAAAATGAGGGCAACTATCAACGGATGGCTTTATGTCAGAATTTAATGTTACAGAAGAAGTGGCACTTCCTACTGTTGTGTCGTAAAAACACTGGGTAATGCCACAGAATTCTGCTCCCGCATAGACGCTGTCGCTACTGACACAAATGCAGTTCTACTAGTGCACTCTGCTTTTCCAGAACTTTCACTCTTTCCACCAGCTTCTCAATTTTTGGGATGGTTTGAAGTGAAAATCACATATAGGATAATGAAGGTCTTAAAAGCTGAACATCAAAAGCCAAATGTGAATCATAGTGGCTCCTAAAACAGGGGAACAAATCACCAGTTCAGCATCAGCTTTACAGTCACAGCAGAGATCAGGTGTCATAAACAGCCTAAATGGCCTTCTTCATCTACAGTAAATAAATATTTCTGGAGAGGTGCCAGAACATTAACAGCAATCCTTCAAAAAGTTCAGATTTCTGTTTCTCTTGCTGAAGGACACTGAATGGGGAAAAAAAAACAACCTAAGAGCTAGGTGGACCTTTATAAAGACAATCTTAATAGCTGGACTGCCCAAAACAAAATTATTACTTTTAGAGACTCAATTCTATCTTCATTATCACTGTTGATTTGGGTAATTAACAGAGAAAACATGTTTGTGGAATTCATTAAAAGGCTTCTGTTTTTCCTCCCAAATTAGCTAATTTGCTTACTCTTGTTCCTGTTTTGTTTGGTCAATAATTTTAAATTGAAGTAAAAAGAATGCATATTTTTCAGATTGAATACAATGCTTACATTTCTAGTCAACATTTGTAGCTTAGTTAGTAGCAGTAGCAATAAGATGGTCATGTGTACAGAGAACATTGAAAGTCTTACAATCAACCTGCAGCACAATGCCACACTCTGATGCCATGATAAACAAGAATTAGAAATGCTGTTGCCATGGCCAGTCAAATAGCTGTCACACAGCGCTCTTTCAATTCCATGATAAAAATGATTGGCATTTCCAAATATCCATGTTCCGAATACACTACACCCACTTCAGCATTGCAAGAGCACTGGATACAAGAATTGTACTACAGTAGATCTAGAAGGGTCTCCCGGCCCCTCCCATTGGGCGTTTATTCAATTTGGATGTTCCATTCATCCACTTGCCTTGTGGTAACCAGTTAAGGCCAGCAGGTGGCTTTTCACTAATTTAAAAGCATTCGATGGTATAGAATCAGCCAAAGAAGAATCGCATACAAGTACAGCCTAATAAGTGCGCAGAGGGAATGAAACAACATGCATACATGGAAAGTACCTCTTGAGGGTATGTGAAGTGACCTATAAGTGTCTATAATATAAGTGTTGCTGCATCAAAGAGTTTAACTTTTCACCACATCAAACAGTGCTCACACGCACTGCTGGATCTCTCCATAGGTGGCTTTTGGTCCCATTGAGTGAGCTGCCTAGCATTCCCATCTCTGTCCTTCTGATATGCCTGTCCACATCATTCACCAGAGGGAGGGACTAGTCTGATATTTAAAGAAAAACAAAAATAAAATTATTTTACTTATAATATTATAATTACAGGTAATATTCCATTACAACAAATATCTTTACAAAGAAATTTTCATTACAACGAAGTATTTTTATGGTCCCAACAGTTTCCCCATATGGCACGAAACTATTGAAATCTTGTCACTACAAAGTACATTCAGCAGATACTTTCATTACAACGAAGTGCCCAAAAGACCTTGAAATGCCTGTAATGTTTTGTGGCCGCAGCTCAGTTGTGCAAAACGATCCCCCAAACAGAAACACAGTAATTTGTTTTTCTTTCTTTGAACTTTCTTCATATTATTATTATTATTTTTTTTTCCTTTTTTTGTTTCATGTGGTTTTCAGTGATACCTTTTGCTTATTGCTCATCAACATTTGAAAAACATCCATTGGAATTTAACTGACTGTCACCCTCCTATAGAAACGGCAGAATGATAACAGTTCATATTAGAGAAAAAACCCATATTTTTGCAGCTCTTGATTGTAGCAAAAAGAAAAAAAAGACGTTACCAGTGAATTCGGAATTTCGCCATCAATGCTGTTAACTTTCTTGAAAGACAGAGCAAAAAAAAGAAGAAAAATCTCAGGTTGCAAACGCATGTGAACTGCTGCATTTGAAGACGTCCAAAAAGCAGTTTTTATGTGGTTCAGTGATGCTCGTTCAAGAAACATTCCTATTCATGCGGCACTCATTCAAGAAAATGTGAGGCTTGTAAACTCTCTTGGGACTTCCCCTAACTGGACGACACGCCAAAGAGTGTCCCGAAGTCCAACCTCTGCATCTATGGAAGACTGTTTATTTGTCGCCAGGGCAACAGCAGGCTCAAAGCTATACTGCGTCTCTCAAAAGAGTTCAGAAACCTCACAATATGAAGAAAAGGATGATTCGGCTCCTGATTGATAACTGTGCTGCCCACAACATGCTTCCACATTTAGATAATGTTTGCGTTGTATTCCTCCCACCCAATTGCACAACAGTGCTTCAGCCATTGAATTTGGTATCATTCGCACCCTGAAAGCGTATTATTGCAAGGAAATGCTGAGAAAAAATTCTCATCAGCATAACTTGTAGGTAGGAGGAGATTAAAATTAACACGAAAGAAGCTATTGAAATGATTGCAAACTCCTGGGCGGAAGTTACAAAAAGCACTATAGTAACAAATACAGAATCTCATTACAACAAAATTTTCGTTATAACAAAATACTTTTTAGGTCCCTGGGAGTTCATTGTAACGGAATTTTACCTGTATTATTTAAAATTATAATTATCAAAGCTTGTTCATTTTTTTGATATATTTGACTCTGAACACATCAAACATCAAATAGTGTTACTGATTTTTTTTTTTTTTAATGAATTTTTGTAAGCTATTCTGAATATGAAGTATGGATATTATTACACAGAATACACATGCAATACATATAGGGCTGAAGTCCATCCTGGACCCACATATAAGGTCAATAAGGAAGTGCTAGTTCAGTTTATCTACATTTACTTAATTGGCTGACACCTTTACCCAGGCCGACTTAAAACATTTCTGATACAACTGGTTATATTTCTTTGGGTTTTCCAGTTTTACCACAGGCAGGTCAATTGACTTGCTCATGGTCACACAGCGTCAGTAGTGGGATTTGAACCCGCAATCTCAGGGTTTGAAGTCTGAAGCCTTAACCACCACAACATATTGCCTGCATCTAACCTGCCACCGTCAAGATTTGGGCCAAAAATTCATATTGACAAGGTGGGGAAAGAAATTGCAAATTCAACAGGGACAAAAACCAGATTCAGGATTTGAACTCAGGTCACTGGATATATTAGGCAGAAGCAAGCATTCACCACTCTGCCACAGTGATATCCAAGGACATTATTAAAATCATAAATCATAAAACCATTTATAGTAACACTACATGTCTCTTGCTTTGATTTCCTATTCAGCTGATCCTAGCCTTAACCTCACATTGAACCTTCCAGATTTGGAAAAGTGGGAAGCAAAGCAAGTCAAAGGGCTATTCTCATGTTCCACTCATTTGCTTTCCCTTCATTCCTCCATTCTCCCACTGATATTCTTAGAACACTCTGTGCCTGCATCACTTGTGTGCGTCTTACAGCTGTGCTAGTAGAATCTGATCAGACTTCAAATATCTCCACTACGCACAACCTTCAGTTGCTCACCTCCTCTTTCAGTTCCATCCTTGATGTCTTGAATTGTCACACCTATTACCATTTCCAAACATAACAGGGGCCGTATTGGTAAGGTCAAGCCTCTTTTCTCACAGCTTACTTGACTTCTTCTGGCTTCAGCTCCATTCCTAAGACAATTATCTGCTATGATTGTCAACCTCTCTTCATCTTCCACTTTCTAGAAAGATTACCAAGTGTTTATTATATTCTAATCTTCCATCAAACAAAATTCTGATTGCTATTGCTATTTCTCTTTTCCTGTAATCAAAATTGCATTTGCAGTCCTCTCTAACATAATATCAGGGTATTTACCTCCACTGTGTCTCAAACCAAGCTGCCACCCATTCACTTGCTGACCTGCTTGTCCAGTTCAGGGCAAGCTTATCTAAGCAGCATGGGGCACAAGGTGGGGCACTGCTCCATTGTAAGGCACGCGCTCACAAATACCCACAATTACTCAGTTCAGAGTAAGGACTTAAGCTAACACACAGGTCTTTAGCAATGCCAGTCCAGACACAAGAAGGAGTATCCAGGTCAGGATTTGACCCCAGGACTCTGGGCCCATGTAGTGGTGGTGGTGGTGGTTCCAACCCTGACCACTGCGTCATCATTTTAGGATTAGTACAGTCCATCGTATTTGCTTTCTTTTTTGAGTATCAAGACTCATGACTTGAGGTCACAGAATTATTTTTCCTAATGTAGTCCTGTCAGTTCTTTTAAATTATACCTGCCATCTTTAATTGTCAAATTGCTGGCTCTTCTTCAACCTTTTACAAGTCTGTATCATTTACCTCAAGTCTAGGCTTGCAATTCTCATTGTATCTTTGATGCAGTCTTCATACCTCCCTTTGATACTTACAGTATACGATGCATCCCTTAGGAAATACTCTACTCCTTTTTCTTCAAGGTTTCTACATTTTAGCTCCATCATTTTTTGGTTCATCTTTGTCTCCCGTTTGTTTAAATGCAACATTAGAACACCCATGTTCATATAGTTCAGTCCTCTTGGCTTTGTTGTGAGGTCATATTCCTTTCATAAACATTCTATCGAATTTGCTTTGAACTCAAGGATTAGCGAGTCCTACCACCAGTTTATTTTATTTTTCTCAGCCTTCTACTGTGTAGAATCTTCATACTGATTCCTTTTTCTCCAATATACATTTTTGCTTCTTCCATCATTATTTTTCATCATGTCCATTCTGTTCGTTTCCAGTCTCAATTTTTCTTTGAAAATTTCTTGTTTTAAAACACCCTAGATGTGCCTTTTTTATACCACCTTTCCTTTCATTTTTAGATCAATAATTTTGCACCATTCAGATTGGACTTGGACAACTTGTACTTCCCTATGCTCAACGATTAGCCCAAGATTAGACAATCCTTGACCTTTGATTGCCCTCAAACTAACATGTCTGGGGAGTTCTGCCATCAATACGTTTTTAAATAAGGGTCAGAAGGAAGACTGTGTCAGAAGGAGAGTGCAAACTTCTAGGTCACATATTTTATGAATGGAGACCAATAAAATAAAGGCTGTTAACAGAAATTAAAGGAAACAAAAATCATCAGAAACTAATACTCCATTATGATCTACTATCCTGGGTTTACGTAATGCTCTGCATTTGAACAAAAATATTTAATTGTATCAAAACAAATTTATCACATATTTCCACCCATCCATTAATCTATTATATCTCCATTTCAATTTTTAAGTGGTGTGTCATCAGGCACAAAGCAGGAACTGACACTCCATGGGATGCCAGTCCACCACGTGATTCATTCACTCACTCAGACTGTTCCAGCTTAGCTATGCCATTGTACAGGTACCACAAATGCATTAAAGAATTGTGGGATATAATGCATTAAATTAAATAATAAAAGCAGACTTAACAATAGTGAGAGGTTTGATTGTCTGAACTTAATTTTTCCACATAGAGATGCAAGGAGCCTAGCGCAGTGGCATCATGGAGGGGACACAAGTGTTGGGGAGATCATAGATGACCAAGGTATTCTGACAGGGCCCCTCCAAACTCAGTTTAACAATACACAGAACTTCATGGCTCTGGGTCTAATTAACAGGCTCCACTCACATGCTGTTCTGGCTTTATTTTTTAATATTTTCATTTCATTTACTTATTTGGCTAACACCTTTATCCAAGGCGACTTACAACATTTGAGATACAACTGGTTACATTTCTTTTGGTTTTCCCAATTGCAGCACAGGCAGGTCAAGGGATTTGCTCATGGTCACAAAGTGTCAGTAGCGGGACTTGAACCCACAACCTCAGGGTTTGAAGTCTAAAGCCTTAAACCACAATACGAGGTGTGGCAGAAAAGTAATGAGACTGGCAACACTGCAAGCGATCTGGCAACGCTGCGCTGTTCTCCTTGATAGAGCACGTGTATCAGTACCATCCCATAGCTCAGTGCGAGTTTCAACTCCTTCCGTTAACTACGTGATTTTTGTGACCGCTATTAGCGAAGTTGTGTTTTGGTTGTGCGTCACGCAAAATGGAACAGCGGAATTTGGAGCAACGTTGTGCCATTAAACGGCAAGTGTGACATTTGAAAAGTTAAAACAGGCCTATGGGGAACATTCTTTATCCCGAGCTCAAGTTTTTCGCTGGCACAAATCATTTTTGGAAGGCAGAAAACACGTTGAAGATGAACACCATTCAGGGAGGCCTTCAACTTCGAAAACCAATGAAAACATTGAACGTGTGAACACTCTTGTGAGATCAGACCGTCGTTTAACATTAAGAATGTTGAGTGAACAATTAAATTTGAACAGATTTACCGTTCATCAAATTTTGACTGAACATTTGCACATGTGAAAGGTCTGTGCCAAAATGGTGCCGAAAAACTGCCCTCTCCATAACAGAATTTTTGACCTCAAAAGGCATTCCTTTGGTTCCCCAGCCCCCTTATTCACCTGACCTCAGTCCGTGTGACTTTTTCCTGAACTGAAAAATGTCCTCAAAGGACGTCATTTCGGGACTTTAGAAAACATCCAAAAGAGTGTAACGGACATGCTGAAGACCATACCGGTTGAAGACTTCCAGCGCTGCTACCAACAGTGGGAACAACGTCTCCATCGGTGTGTAGCTGCCCAAGGGAACTACTTTGAAGGGGATAACATTGATGTTTGAAAAAAAGAAAAACTTTGGTAAATAAAAAATCAGTCTCATTACTTTTCTGCCACACCTCGTATCTATGTCTGTGCGTTTGTCTGTCCTCACAAAACAGCTTGGCTCCCGGTCGACAAAGTTTGTTGAAATCTGGCAAAATTTACCCATCAAGGAAGTTTGTCCAATCAATTCAGTTTCCATTGAAATATCTCAAACACATCACAATGTACACATTTTTGAAACCTCTCATTGTGAAGCATTGGTGAATTTCCAGACTTGTCTATCTTCAAACAGAAAAACATTCCGTGTGGCTTCAACTATGAATTCGTTTGTGGTTTCAATTTTACTTTGAGAGGGATTACATCAACTTGTATATTTTTTATATTTTTTCCTTTTATTCATTTAACAGCTGCTCCTGAAGGCAAAACAGTGAAACACCTGCAGCTGTGAGTTGAGGTAGAAGTGGTCATAGGCGGGCAGGGCAGGATGACCAAGTACTACAATGCACGAAAGGTATGACATTACACGTCTACATATTTGTTCACTTCACTAATGATGGAATTCATTCATTTATTTATTCAACATGGTAGTAATGATATTGTTTATTTGATCATCATCACACAATGTAAGAATTGTCCCTTATTGTACCAGAATGCAGGGGTAGGTGTCATTATATTCTAACAGTCTGACTTCTGCCTGCACCCAATCCTGCGATTGTCTTTGTGGCTGTATGGCGTCTTTTACAAATCTCAGTTACAGCAGCTCACTTCCTCAGAACCTTGAATTCAAATCAGGTGACATGACGTTCATCTCCATACAAGAAAGCAATAAAAGCAACTTACATTATCCAGAAATGTATGAAAGATGGCTTAGTGACACTTTAAACTACAGTGACTAAGCGTGCATTCAGTTTTTTCATTACACTAAAAACAACCTCATGGCTGCAGTATTATTAAGATTCAATATGTCTCTGACACTGTAGATTATTGGCAAAATACCACAATAATCGACTCTCTCTCATGTTTGGATGTAACCAGCAATTTTAGCTTGAGGCTTCAGCACAGATTTTAAAATGTCCATCAGGTACTTTTTTTGAAAAATATGCTTAAGCAAACTGAACTAAAATTAGCCACAGACCCTCCACATCTAAGAACCAACAAAAGCACATGAATTTTTCCATCACTTGAGTTGGAATCGGATATCTGTGAAAGCAATTTCAGTCATAAGATATTGTAAAATGGTATTAAAGCACAGCTTTTATACAATTCTAGTAAATGTAATTACATATATTTATCACTGATATTATGACTCCCCGGCACAAAAGCATGAAAATAAAATAAAATTATACATATTCTTTGATGAATAGGCTGGAAAATTTAAAAATGTTCCAACTTTTAAACCAGCTAAGGAAGTCTCTGAACAAATCTGAATGCTATGTACATATTCATCCTTCTTAAATTCTGTCTTGTCATTTACAACTCTCCCCCGGTTCCTGATTTTTAATGTCAATACCTTACTGGTCAATACTGACTTTGCCTGCTAGCTTTGAAAGCACAGCTCAAAACAGATGAACAACATATAAAAAAATTAAGTCATTTTATCCAGTAGAGATAACAAGAGCTGGGTCAATGTTTAGTTCAGTTCTTTTTATTTTATTGTGCACATGTAAAGGATCTGAAGAAACTGCAGTGGCCTACAGAGCACCCATGTCACAAAATCAGAAATAAAGCTCCGTTACCTGAGACCGCTGATGTCAAATGCTGGGCAGCCATGGTCTTTTAAACAACATTATAAGTGATGCGTACATATCACTTGCTCAGCTTTTGGAAGATGAAGGTAGTCTAGACGCTTACTTTTTTTTTTTTTGGATTTTCCTTCTCTCTTTTACTTCTGTAATCACAGTCTAATTTAAGTTGACAGCGGTTCACCTTGTAGTTATTACCATTTTTATTTCATCTTTGCAACCAAATATTTACTTTAGTTACCAAATTCAACTGCTTCATTCTCATGTTGTGGATGCACCTTCAAGGCATAAACAGACTAATCCAGTATTTTCTTAGAAGAGCTTTAGAGTAGTGTAGAGCACAACCATGGAATTGAAAGTTTAAAACTTAAATATATTACTCAAAAACATCTGTATAGAGTCAGTACAGTCTAGTGGTTAAAGTGGACTACACGTCACAAAGACCTCTGTTCAATCCTTCGATTCAGTTGACCTGCCTGTCCTCCGCTTCTAAAATTAATGTGCACCACATAAACAATTTTATAATAGACCTGAGTGAGGAAAGCCCCTTAGAATGGTGTCCATAATAGGAAGGTGCTATAAAAATAAACGCTGACCATTCCAATTCTATCAGTTTAAAGATCTCAAGAAATTCATTTTTGACAGCTTAGAAATTTGAGTTTCAGCTGGCTCAGTCGCACACTGAGACTGATATCTCACATTTCATCTGTGTGAGCACTAAAAAGGCCTTTTGTTTCAAGACAAAGTGATAATGTTTAAGTTACAGTTTAAAAGGAGCATGAGATCTGAGAGTCAAGGACAATCTTCCTTTGAAGTTTACTTGTGAAATGGCTTACCGCTCACAAAAAACACTTTTTTACATCCAGTAATTCCCTCCGGGAATTTCATAATTCTTTGAGATAACATTCCACAAGTGGGTCAACTTGGCCAGAATCAATTCCTAGCAATGCAACTCCTGACGCCCTCAAAATGATTATTTAACAAAACACGTAATATACAAAAAAATCCAGAGGAACAATTAAATTCATTTCCTAAATGCAAGATTTTATTTGAGATGCCTACTTCCCTCTGGCCTAAACGGTCTTTCACCCAGCTAAGCACATACGGTTCTCAGTCTTGCATTAAGGATGTAGCTGCACTCTAGTTTCAAGAGTTGCTTATCATGGTTAAGGTCACATTAATCTAGCTCGGCAGGAATAAGCATAACCTATCAAAGGGCCTAACTGTTAACATTTATATAGTGCTACTTAAATTGCAATGCGCTCTACGCAGGGAGGACCCGAAACACATGACCTCCTTACTGTGAGGTAGCAGTACTAACATTATGGCACCTGTGCGGAACTGTTCCTAAACACTGTTGTATGTCTCTCAGGAGATGCTCATTTAGCTGCTATGACATGTTGCGTTACAGACGGGTTAAATTGTTTAATTCATTTTAGACGTTTTAGAGCATAAACTTTATAGAAAGGTGGCTTGCATGTGAGCATGTGCAATTTGAGGTTATCAGTTAATTATGGTGGAAGTGGTGGTACTTAACTAGTTGGTGTTGCCACAGTATAAATGCAGAAGGGGTAAATGTAAGGGAGGAAGAAAACCAGAGAAATAGAAATGACCAAGAAAAAAAGAATAGTTTGGAATATCTCTTTTGAAAGTAACAGGACGGACGACATCGGCTCTGCTGAACTGAACGAGGTAGTACAATTCCGTGGGGCAGAAGGTTTCAAATCTCCTTAAGCATTTTGAGAGACAGCAAGGGAGAAGAATGTAGGAGAACTGCCACAGGAAGTGGGAACTGTGTGTAGGACAGAATTCAGGTCATTGCCTCGTTAATGAGGAGTAGGCAGAGCTGGAGGAGGTGATTGGGGGGCTTTGTTGTGTCAAGTGAACGGTTCTGTGCAGGTACTGATGGAAATTTCAGATTGCAATGCTGAGGATTTCACACCAGGGATTCGTTCCTGTGTCCTGAGACTGAAAACAAATGTATTGAGGATGGATGTTTGAATTATATTTACACTGTGTGCAGAATTATTAGGCAAGTGAGTGTTTTGACCAAATCATCATTTTTAATGCGTATATTCCAACTCCAAGCTGTATTAACTTGAATGCTTATTGGATTTAAGCACGTCAGGTGATGTGTATTTGCGTAATGAGGGAGGGTGTGGCCTAAGGAGATCAACACCCTATATCAAGGTGTGCAGAATTATTAGGCAGCTAGTTTTCCTCAGGCAAAATGGGCCAAAAGAGATTTAACTGACTCTGAAAAGTCAAAATTGTAAAAAGTCTTTCAGAGGGATGCAGCACTTTTGGAATTGCTAAGATATTGGTGTGTGATCACAGAACCATCAAACATTTTGTTGCAAATAGTCAACAGGGTCGCAAGAAACGTGTTGAGAACAAAAGACGCAAATTAGCTGCCAAAGATTTGAGAAGAATCAAACGTGAAGCTACCAGGAACCCATTATCCTCCAGTACTTTCATATTCCAGAGCTGCAACCTACCTGGAGTGCCCAGAAGTACAAGGTGTTCAGTGCTCAAAGACATGGCCAAGGTAAGGAGGGCTGAAACCCAACCACCACTGAACAAGAAACATAAGTTGAAACGTCAAAACTGGGCCAAGAAATATCTGAAGACAGATTTTTTTCAAAGGTTTTATGGACCGATGAGATGAGAGTGACTCTTGATGGACCAGATGGATGGACCTGTGGATCAGTAATGGGCACAGAGCTCCACTCCAACGTGGAGGTGGGGTACTGGTATGAGCTGGTATTTTTAAAGATGAGCTAGTTGGACCTTTTGCATTGAAGATGAACTCAAAATCAACTCCCAAACCTACTGCCAGTTTTTCGAAGACACTTTCTTCAAACAGTGATACAGGAAAAAGACCATGATTTTTATGCAGGCCAATGCTCCATCACTTGCATCGAAGTTCTCCACTGCGTGGCCAGCCAGTAAAGGCCTTAAAGATGAAGGAATAATGACATGGCCCCTTCCTCATCTGACCTAAACCCTATCGAGAACTTGTGGGCACTTCTTAAACGCTAGATTTACGGGGGAGAAAAACAATACACCTCTCTGAAGAGTGTCTGGGAGGCTGTAGTCACTGCTCCACAAAAAGCTGATCGTCAACAGATCAAGAAACTGACAGACTCCATGAATGGAAAGGCTTATGACTGTTATTGGAAAGAAGGGTGCCTATATTGGTCATTGATTGATTGATTTATTTTTTGAAATGTCAGAGGTGTTTATTTGTAAATTTTGAGGTGTTTGTTTATTATTCTCACTATAACAGATGAAAATAAACAAGTGAGATGGGAAAATTTTCATTTTTCCTTTAGTTGCATAATAAATCTGTACACTAATAGTTGCCTAATAATTTGTGCGCACATATGTATTCCCCTGATGATGTTCACACTCACATTTCCGTTGTGAAACATTCAGGTTTCAGGTTTATTAACATTTTGGATTGACTGATAGCACTGTGTTTGTTCCATATTAAAATTAATCCTCAAAAATACAACTTGCCTAATAATTCTGCACTCCCTGTAGTATTCATTTATTGCACTCAGAAGGACATCATTTTATAACATGATTTTATTGGATATTTAATTATACATTATGATACTTGAATGTTTTTCCCTTGTTTTTAAATAAAGACTGCTCACTTTTTACACTGGTAAGTCATGTCTGCCTCTTCACTTGCTACTGGTCCATCTCAGTCACGAACAAGATTCTTTATAAATTTCTAATATTAGAACAACAACAATTAAAAGAGGCCATTCAACAATCTTTTCCAAACTTAAACAGAGGCCATCGAAACTCAACAAAAACCCCACTCTTGACTACGCTACATGATGACCGAGGTAGTTTTTTGTGTGGTGGGTGCAGCAATGTGCAGTTTCAGTGCATGCTGAAAACCTGTAACCTCTAACTAGTTGTTCATGTTTCCCAATGGAGGAGGACAAAAATGGAATCCCTGCGTTTTGTTAAAGAACTTAATTTAAAGCAATAACTGGGACCCTCTAGACTCAGTCCCTCTTCCTGCTTTTCAAAGTGATGGGACTGTGGCGGTCTCACTTAGTCTGCTAGCCTTGAAAGCTCAACCTGGAATTAGTCAGTTTGTTCAGTTCTGTTGATTTATCCTGCTTGATAATTTTATGCTGTAACTAGGTTTGATTTAAACAGGTGTTTCTTATACTTTGTTTTAAATCTATTCAAAGCTCGACTGTTCGTTTTAATTGTCCTGTTCATTTTTTGAAGGTACATGTTGTTATGAAATTACATAAAATAAAGTTTGATCAACTGACATGTAGAAGAAAACCCCCGAGGGAAATGTGTAACCTTCACACTGACAGTGGTAAGGCCGTGATTTGAACCCAAGAAGTAGCAGCACTCACTGCTTTGTCACACAGAAAAAAACAATTTCCAATGTGTGCAGGTTGTGACAAGTTGAAGCCTATCCTGGTAGCACCTGTCTCAAGGCAGGAAACTGCTCTGGACTGGACACTAGTCCATGTCAGGGTCCAAGTAGGGCTGAAAGTTAATCTAAGCTGCACATTTTTGGGGATTTGGAAGGAAAGCCCACACAGACACAAGGGAACACAGCCGAGGACCGGATTTGGGATTTTAAAGCCTATATACTGCAGATGTGAGGTGGCAATGCTTCCCAATATGCCACTTTGCTACCTGCATTTATTAAAGAAATGCAAACATATTTCAGTATTTTAAAAGTTCTAAACTGTGAAAAAGCAAGTTCAAAAGATACCAGTCCCAAGGAATGCAACCTGCTTGAAATTCTAAAAAGGCAGGAATGTCGAGCCTTGTAATATCAAAAAGTTTTAAATGGGCGTTTTTTAGAATGACAAAGTCTGAACTTGAACAGACTGTACAGAATGATGCTCGTCAGCCTTCCCGTATCTTATCAATAAATGGCGTCAGATTACCAAGTTCAAACCCAGACAAAGAAGGAAAGAAACAGAAGAGCCGCAGGAAGCAGAAATGGTTTTAATTTGAAATGGAAAACACAGAGCTATTTGTTCCAAAAGTGATTTGGGCCAAACACAAGGGAGGAGAGATTAAATCAAAGGAAACACAGGGAACAGGCCAAAGCTAATTTGTGGCAACACAGCGAGATTCAAACACTGCGATGAGAAATGGTGCACATGTAATATCTGCGATCATGAAAAACAGGCCGCCAAAGCTTTGAGATTTTATGAGAAACTCGCAGCTCATGCAGAATCATAAATTAATTAAAACAAAAAAAATCATTGTACATTCATAGTTACATCAGTGGCACACACAATCTAAGTCAAGAGAAAATCAGAATTGCAAAGACGACAAACATAGTAATGTTAAGTTATGTGCGGGCAGCGCTGCACAGGGATGGGGGCTCGTATCTTGATGAGGCGTGCGTGAAGTCTTACAAGGAATCTTACAAACGGAACTGAGAAGGACCTGCTGTCCGGGAAATCACACAATCAGACCAGGTTCACTAAGGGCAGGCAGGGATTCTTGTAATTGTTTTTACTTACATACAAATACTGTACACTGTAGCTGAATTCTCCAAGGTCTTGGACAAAGAAAAAAGAATTTGACAGTGCAGAACTGGGGTACTCATTCTCTACATTCTCAGCTCTAATCACATTATTGATATTATATTCTAGCCCCGAAGCCTCAGTTTGTGCTAATTAATTCTTATGTTTTCTTACCTTAGGATGGGGCGCTTGACAAGGATTCTTTTCTGTTTGAACCTCTTTGGATTTCTTGGTGACTCCAACTGGAAATTTGTGCACTTCTAAAGATGAGCCTTCAAGAAAACAAAGGCAATGTGCTGCTTTATATGTCTGATAAGGACTCGTCACTTTGACATGTTCTATCTACTGATGACAAATTCAATAGGATTTCTAAATTTTGGATTAACATTATTATATTTACACAGGCTAAATTTGAACAGTTTGTTTTAAATGCATTAAATGTATGCATTGTAGGAGTAACTAAAAGCTTGAAAAATACCAAAAGTATTTAAAATATGAAAATTAATTGATAGTTAAGCATGATTCTAAACTTGGACTACTGATCTTATTATTAGGACTCTGCCCAATTGCTTATACCTCACGTAATATATTAGTTGCTTTAAATAAATTTGTAATATAGAATGGGAAGATGTCAGCTGTAATCAAGTCCATTGCGTTATCTTACCAAATTTTCTTTTACAACTGGGACAGAACACATTTGGATTGTGGAATACATTTTAACAATTCTGACTCTATGGCTGGCAATGGATAAGAGATGTACAATGTGTTCCTCTCTAGGCGCTCTATTCACAAGACTGTACCTGAATACACTGGTGATTTAGTAATAGAGCAGTTAATACAATGGATCAAAATGGTTATTGTCTATCAACCATATTTAGAACAAACAAGCCATTCATTGTCTCTTTCAGCAAAAATCCCCAGTATAAGTAACACATACACTATCAAGGTCTTAGAGATTTGAGTACTGATAACGAATTGACATCTTTTGAGCAGTTTAGCTTTAAACACAACACCACACAAAGACACTTCTTTATTAGAAGTAACATCACTCACTTTCCTCCTTTATTCAGAGTTTGAAATTTATTAGAAGGCCCCAATACTGCAAAAGGAATTATGTCAAAACCACAGCATTGCTAGCAGCATACCTTTAAGGTAACCTGATGCAGGATCTTAAGATTAGAAGAAGAGACAATGAACTGAGCTTCAGATATCATTAAATTTTGTTTGATTCATGCCAAACACAGGATAATTCAACTCCAAAATAGCAGTCTTGGCTTAAGACTGTTAACAGATCTACCCTGGCTTTGAAGTCTTCACTTTGTTTGGACACAAGTCCATGACTGATGCTTTCATGTATCTACTGAACACTACACTGGTGACCCTCACCCTTCAGTATGGATTTCTGGTGATTCTACACTCTTTTGTGACATGAGCAGCATCTATACCAAGCTCTCCTTTGCTGATCACTTTAAATAACTACTAATTTACTATTCTCTGACTTCCCCATTCATTTAATGTTTTTTTTTTTCTTTTTAGCTTTGACCCACATATGTCCAATGGCACTCTCTCTAAATTCCTCTTCTTCTTTTGGCTGCTCCCATTAGGGGTCACCACAGCAGATCATCTTCTTCCATATCTTTCTGTCCTCTGCATCTCGTTCTGTTACACCCATCACCTGCATGTCCTCTCTCACCACATCCATAAACCTTCTCTCAGGTCTCACTCTTTTCCTCTTCCCTGGCAGCTCTATCCTTAGCATTCTTCTCCCAATATACCCAGCATCTCTCCTCTGCACATGTCCAAACCAGCGCAATCTCGCCTCTCTGACTTTTCCTCTCAACCGTCCAACTTGAGCTGACCCTCTAATGTACTCATTTCTAATCCTATCTATCCATCCTCGTCACACCCAATGCAAATCTTAGCATCTTTAACTCTGCCACCTCCAGCTCTGTCTCCTGCTTTCTGGTCAGTGCCACCATCTCCAACCCATATAACAAAGCTGGTCTCACTACCATCCTGTAAACCTTTCCTTTCACTCTTGCTGATACCCGTCTGTCACAAATCACTCCTGACACTCTTCTCCACCCATTCCACCCTGCCTCCACTCTCTTTTTCACCTCTCTTCCACAATCCCCATTACACTGTACTGTTGATCCCAAGTATTTAAACTCATCCACCTTCAATATCTCTACTCCTTGCATCATGTACTGTATTCTGTCTTGTTCCTACTGACCTTCATTCTTCTCCTTTCTAGATCATATCTCCACCTCTCCAGGGTCTCCTCAACCTGTGCCCTACTATTGCTACAGATCACAATGTCATCAGCAAACATCATAGTCCACAGGGACTCCTGTCTAATCTCGTCTGTCAACCTGTCCATCAGCACTGCAAATAAGAAAGGGCTCAGAGCCGATCCCTGATGTAATCTCACCTCCACCTTGAATGCATCCGTCACTCCTACTGCAGACCTCACCACGGTCACACTTCCCTTGTACATATCCAGTAAAACTCTTACATACTTCTCTGCCACTCCCAACTTCCTCATACAATACTACAACTCCTCTCGAGGCACCCTGTCATATGCTTTCTCCAGGTCCACAAAGACGCAATGCAACTCCTTCTGGGCTTCTCTATACTTCTCCATCAACACCCTCAGAGCAAACATCGCATCTGTGGTGCTCTTTCTTGGCACTCTCTCTAAATAATAGATTTAAAAATATACTTAAACCTATTGCATTGATCATCTGATACATGTTAATAATTTGTTTATTTATGAAATTGTCTATTTTCTTTTTTTAATACAATTGCTACTATACGCCATGAACAGCCAAACCAAGAATGTAAATGAAAGATTTTCAGTTTTAAGCAGATTTCTAAACCTACAAAAACTTAACATATCCTCAGTGAACCTTACGGATTTCTTCAGTAAAACATTTTTTAGAACGGTGTAAAAGTATTTTAGAAGCTTTTTTCTTAATTGTTTTTACATTAAATAATTTTATAATATCAAAATATTTAATACGAGGACTCTTCTGGAGTAGCATGACACAAAAACCATACTGCAGATATTACACCATACGCTGCACTTTGGATTTTTCTTAAGCTTTGTTCTTATTGACCAAAATAATATTTAACATAACTGATCACTGGCACAGTTTAGACCAAAGGTTTTCAGTATTTAAGCAGAGAATGAATCTCCAAGTCATTCACAAACTGCTAAGTGTGCTGAAGCTAGTGAGGCCATTACATCTGATAAGCTACTGGGTCAGAATTTGGGGGACTTAAGCAAGAGTATGATGTGTTCTTATCTCTTTCTTGCCAGATCCCACATTAAGTCATCAATCTTAGAGATCTCTACACAGGTTCTTTAAAAAGGCTGCTGCACATTACTCTTTAAAACCTTTCTTTAATGTCACAAATATTTTAAATGTATTCTTCTCAGTACAGTGTCCTTGCTTCTCAGTACACTTATACTAGGAATCTAAAAGCTGATCGATGTTTACAAAAAATAAATAAATGAATAACCTTTTTTGGTTAAGTGTGAAGCAAATTATGAAGCATTTCTGTCTCCTCCTCATCACCTGTAAATCAACAGCCTCTCCTAGTTCTACCCACACTTCCTCTATTACTATATTTCTGTTGTAGTTAAACTTTACGATGCCATGGACACTCATGCCTCAGAAGAGCACAGCCTTAGAATTCTCAGAGAGTCTGAGTTATAAAACAGTTTCGCGTATTTCCATTGAAATTCTCTTTTAGTTTGGACATGAATTTAGTAAAGGATATAATACAAACAGTGCCACTGGCCTGTGGTGTCAGGAGCTAGCTCTGCTATGGCTAATTTCCATTCCATAGTATTAGATTTTACTTCTCGTTATATTAATTTAATAAAATAAAAAAAAAATATTATGAATAATCATCATCCAACTCATTACTTATCAAAAAATGCAATAAAAACATACTTACTCCCTTCCCATGTGCGTCTACCGGTGGAAGTCTAAGTAGCCAAGTTTCCATCCAGTTTTTTGCGATGTTTTGTTATCGACAAACAGAATATACGTAAAAAAAAATGTGCGAAATTTGCTGTCTCCAGCCTGTTTCCATCCAACTGGCTTTTTATCGATAAAATGGTGTGCGTGATGATGTCATCCCCCCCAAAACGAACTGTCACATAAGTTTTGTTGTATCGCGAAAAAAATCTGCCCTTGAGCCGTTTCCATACATAATTTTGTGTATGTCACAAATTATCTATCCTTTTGTGTTCCACGTTACACCCCCTCCACTAAACAAAGAAACAAAGAAATGGAGAGATTATTGTGACAGTTTTATGAAATTTGCTAGCTTACTGTTATTTCAGTTTCACAAATAATTGGAATTGTACATAATATACGAAGACGACAGCAGAATGAAGCAGTTGTCTGATAGCCCTAGAGCTTGAAGAAAGTACCCCAGTGCGACGAAACCCACGGGCATGGGAGAGACGACGGAATAAGACCTTCTGGGAGGAGGTGGTGGAGAGACACTTCACAGAAAATCTCTGGCTGCAACATTTTAGAATGACACGGCCGACGTTTGAGATGTTGTGTGGATTCATCAGTCCTGATGTTGCACCCATCACAGGTTGCCACCGACCACCGGTTCCAACCCAAAAGCGGATTGCCATCGCCTTTTACAAGCTGGCAACCTGCGCAGAGTATAGAGTAGTTGGAGAAACTTTCGGGGTTAGTAAAACTACTGTCCATCAATGTGTATATGCTGTGTGCACCGCTATTAAAGAAAAATTAATGTGGCGTTATATCAGACTTCCGACTGTAGCGGAGGCCAATGAAATTGCATACCGCAATTCCTTGGTGCATCTTGTGCCACAGATTTACGGTGCGCTGGATGGCACACATGTGCCTATTCTTCCCCCGACGGAAGGCTACCGCGATTACATTAATTGCAAAGGGTGGCCATCTATTGTTCTCCAGGCCCTTGTTGATGACAGGTGCATGATACGAGACATTTGCGTTGGCACTCCTGGAAGTGCCCATGATGCAGCTGTGTTTGCAGCATCGGATCTGTACAGGTGAGCCTACCTTTCAACATCCCTTCTCAGTGCGATAACAACTGAATTAGTACTGTAACCTGCTTCCCTTAAGGTTTTTAATTAAAACTGAAATTTGAATTAATACAAAATAATGACGTTTAATTAAAAAAAACTAAAGTTAATATTAATGACAGAATTTCTCATATATGCTAAAACATCTGCCATTTAATAATAAGAAAAAATGTTTAGATAATGAAACACACGGTTTATTAAATATTTTGACTGGCACAGTAAATTACCTTTGCGGTTTTTGTATTATTTAGACATCCTAAGAAACACCCCCAGGCTACAGTTGATGTGGAGGGAGTTCAGGTACCCCTTTTAGTAGCAGGAGACCCAGCTTATCCGCTACTGCATTGGCTCATCACGAGAAATAATGAGTCTCTTCATCAGACCATGCAAACCGCTCCGCCATTCTCGTTTTGATTTCACGTGATGAAAATGTATCATGGGACACATTTATTTGCGTTAAAGCCCTTTTTTTCCCCGACAAAAAGTGTTTCCAATGTAGTTTTTGCAACATCTGAAGTATCGATATGGAATTTATGCACTAAAGTTAAACGGAAAAATATTATGTCGACATGTACAACATTTTATCGATAATTCGCATTTCCATCAGCTAAAATTTGAAGCGCTAAATATTTTTTCTCAAAAACTCCTTGGATGGAAACCTGGTTTGTGGCAGCAAGCTGAGCCAAAGATAGTGAGCCTTTCTGAGCAGCTCTCAGTTGTTCGACCTCGTTTTGGATTAGTCTATCCTTCTCTTCCAAGTGGGCCATACCAGACACACATTATGAAGAAGTGGCCAAGTGTGCATCCTCAACATTCTCAAATGACTTCTCCCATTTTGGAATTAGCTCTAATCCAATCAGTTACCTACTGAAAACTTCTTCATGTCAGAGAGAGTAAGACCAAGTCACCAGTACCTTGATCATACTTTCTCCTCAAAGCTTGTTAGAGCAGACCTACAACATCAGAATATGCACAGAGCAAACATATCCCACCTAAATACTTAAATATTTAAAACACAGGGTGGGTCTTAATATCATGTACAGCAAAAATCATTTATAGGCAAGAGTCCTAAAGCCCATTTTAAAACTAACAGAAATAATTTCCAAGAATACAAGTGCGACACTTGCTTGAAGCAGCAGTAGCCTTAAAGCACTATAATCGCAAAAAACTTTTCAGAGAGTAATGAGATCATAAGCCTTCTTTAAATCTATGCAATGTATAGACTGGACAGGAATACACTCACATCCCTTCTAACACTTGCACAAGAAGAAATTATTATTCCCCATTCAATCGCAGGACATAATCCACATTATGACACTTAGAACAGAGGTTCAGCTGGAGTTTCCATTTCAGCCCCTGGAATAAGTCTGAGGAATGTAATGCTTCAGCAGAAGAAACACACTGTCTAAAAGCTTTAAAAGAGAGTATACCAGTTTATTAGTCTTTGGATGCTGCCCATTACCATTAATACAATACTGGAGAGAGAAATTTAACTGGGGCATCCATTCAATACCCAGGGATTTGAACATGCCTGGCCACGTCTCATTCCTGTAGTCTTGCCACTGCAGTTTCTTAAAACCTTTGCCGTATAAAAGGTCCAACTTTCACCACTTGCCTCCATCATGATTTTCTTCAAAGAATACAAGTCCACTTGGTTAAAGATCTCCAAAAGAGTTCAATGTCTCTGTAAACACCTCCAGTTGATGTCTAGCTCACTGTTTTTGCATAGTCAAATATTCTGACAGAATTCTTTAGAAGACACTGGAGAGTCGCTCTCTCTCTCTCACTAAGGCTTGAAAATGGAACTAACTACAGCTACAACTAACTCTGCTCGTCACCTCACTTTCAGTACATCCATGCTTTAATGAAAGAATGCCGAATGGATGTAAAATGCTGCAGGGCTGTCCCAGAGAGGACACTCAAACCTCATAATCTTAAGTCAGTGGTCCATTTCTCCTCCAGCTCAATGAAGCATTGTCTAATTATCAAAAACTACAGGAAATTCAAGCATATAGTCTACATACTTTACATATCTGTAGTTCAAACTTTGGTTTAAATTGTTTGTGATTTAAGGTACAGCAATAGTGCTACACTAAAAATTTTTTCTATATTATTTTTCTGTAATATAAGTAAAAAAGCATTAAATTATTTTTGTCCGCCAGTTTCCAATTAATAGACAGGTTTTATTGCAAATTCCAACTTGCATACACCAAAAAAAATGTTCTATATTACCCAAGTTGCAGCAATCAAACTATACAATAAATTTTAAAGCAAATTCAAGACTTCAGAACAGGGAAGTACTAGTTTTGGGGAAAACATATTCATTTACTGAGTAATAACATCACCAAAAAACTTTTCCTGCAATTGATAAATGCAATAATATTTTATATACTGTACAGCATTTAGCTATTTTAAGTTGATAACACTGCATGTGGTTTCAATAGCCTATAAATTCCAGGAAATTAAAAATAATAACTGCACATAGTGACATGATTTCATAAATGATACAGTGAGGGAAAAACACATTTACCTAATAACAATGGTCATATCATAAAGCCGATAACTACTGCGTTTAAAAGCACTGAACAGTTTCTTATAGTTGTTACTCCAATTTTCTACACACTTACAGTAACATTAAAAAAAATATATTGTTAAAACTGGCAGATGAAAATAATTATATTCAAATTACCCAATTATATGCTTTAAAACACATTAACAGTTTTGAATGCTTACAAAATAATATTTAATGAAGATATTGGGGGGTTAAATGTGAGGAAACAAATATTTGAAGAAGAAAGAACTATGATAAATTGACCCAAAAAATAAACACATTGACACTGAAGTTCATTTTACTGCAGCAAAAATTTACTTTTTATTAAATGGCAGTGTAAAAATTGTCTTAAAATTGTTTTAAAGAACCATATTTTTTTTTTAACAATCGTCATCTCTAAGTTCTCCTTCTTCCAATTCATCCTCTTCTTTAAAATGGACTGCATTTTGAGATGTCTCACAGCATTCTGCGATCTCTGTTAAGAGAAAGATGAATTGGCATGCTATTTATAAAGCAAAACTTGATTTCTTACAGATCTCACAGTTTATATGCACATGCCTTATACCAACCGTTAAGAAAAATATTTTATAGATGTTTATTGTATAGAATTTACACACCTTGATTTTAAGTGAATAAAACACGACAAAATTAGAGGCCATGTTGTACAGTATGTTGTTTCAAATGGGAATAAAGTGCCATGGCTGCCAAAAATAAATATAGTACTTACACTTAGAAGGTATTTATTAAACCCAAAAAAATTAAACACTAACACTAAACTGTCCTATACGAGTTGGTATGGTAGTATGCATTTGAGTGTGTTTTGCAATGGAAAATGAAGGAATGTTTTGTTTAATTATTTGTCCACTTAATACAATAGCTTCAGCTAATAACTCGAGTCTTGAACATTCATAGCTATGACCATATTTACCTTGCATATTCTCTTCAAACAACCTTTTTGGGCTGAAGCCACCTGACAGTCTCTATGCATTTAAATTTGATGCTTTTACCCAGCTGGAATGTGAACTTGTGCTCAAGTCTTTTTAGAAATTAAAAGCAAGTTTTTTTAAGGGATTGACAAAATCCTGTATCTTCACAAATTTGTCAGTGCCATTACAATGCTTCATACAAGGGTGTTGAGCATGGTGTTACACAAGGGTTGGGTCTTCTGCTAAATGGTCTGCTATGGACCTTGGTAAATCATCTCACATTTAGTGTGATGCAACTCTAGTATTCCATTTTCTAAAGAATGCAACAATAGCTGAATGAGATTCTCTGAACTGGTTTCTTTAACTTACAGCCATGGGGCCAGTGTCTCAGCAAGCTGGTTACGGAGATATTAGTCAGTACTTTCACAAGGAAAAAGTGAAGGATGTGGATGGTATGGTACTTTTTTATTTCCTAATAATTTACACAACCACTCCCAGGAGAATTCAACACTGTTATTACTCTCCTCATGTTATATGGTCAGCACTCTGTTCTGCATAATAAATGCATGTCAAGCTGTCGGGAACCTTGTACAGACAAGTGCTGTTCTTCTCAAATCACATCCGCAAACTAAACTAACCACATGTGGACTACATTTTTTGATGTGACCTCTCAAGAAAACAGGATGCACCTGAGCTTAATTTGGACTGATGTAACAAAATAAATAAATAAAAACTTATTAAAAGAAAAAAGACATTTCATTTTTTTTTTTTTACAAGAGACCCCTATGAGCAATGTAAACAGGCAAATAAGAAAGCCACATGACAATCAGACTAAACTGGTGAAAAATGTAAAAACAATATGATATTGGTGAAAAGGTCAGTGTACCAGAATAACTAACACGCATTTTACAGATTTTTTCTGTTAACTGGGACTGAAGAAGCTTGTTCTGTAAACAAAACTTAGTTATTCTAACAAAAAACCTTCCAAAGAGAACTCTGCAAAAAATGTGCAGCATAACCATTAATTATTTTACTGTATTTTCTATAAGATTAGGCAAACTAATGTATAAACAATACACTCCATATATTTAATTTAAAACTGGATTTCTTTCTCAGTTTTATAAACCTATATCGTTAAATATTGTTATCTTAATGTAAGAAAGTAAATGACACTCAGTTAATAACATGTATTACAATTATTTGACTGTGTAATGTAGCAAATAAAAATCACAGCTTGAACAGTGACACAAAACTGTATTTCAACTTTTTTACGTTTTATATATTAGAAACACTGTGAGAACAACTTTGTTAATCTTACCACATACAGTATTAAAGCCAAATTATACAGCGAGCTACCATCTGCTTTTATTTTACATTGCAGAAAAATGAAACCCAATGTACCTTGGCCAAGAATTAAATATTTCGAAGCCTGATCTTTCAGCACAATGTGAAGTGTAGGGTATTCAATTATTGTCTTGTTCTTCAGGTTTTCAATGAGGCTTTTTGTAGGATCCAGCTTGTAATACCTTTAAAATAGGCAGAAAAAAAATCAGCACAACATACTGTATGTAGGAGAAATACTACATTCAAATTTGCAGCTTATATAAAAAAAAAATACAAAAAGGCACATCAGAAAATCGTAAGAAGGTAATATAGGCACAAATTACTGTATGTACAAACATGTATTCCCTTTATTATTGAAGCAATATTGACATTTGTAAAGGAAATATCTGTATTCACTTAGATGTAAGTAAAAAACAGCCCAACATGTTGGAAACGGACACCTTGAATTATGCAATGTATTTGTTAATTTATAAAGAAGCGATCTAATAAAATAATTTTTAGCAAGCCATGGCAGTTTACTTTGGATTTCAAATACCAATAACATTACACTTTCAAAAGGCTGCTCCTGTTAGGGGTTGCCACAGCGGATCATCTTTTTCTATATCTTCCTGTCTTCTGCATCTTGTTCTGTTACACCCACCACCTGCATGTCCTCTCTCACCAAATCGATAAACCTTCTCTTGCACCTTCCTGTTTTTCTCTTTCCTGGCAGCTCTATCCTTAGCATCCTTCTCCCAATATACTCAGCATCTCTCCTCTGCACATGTCCAAACCAATGCAATATCGCCTCTCTGACTTTGTCGTCAAACCGTCCAACCTGCGCCGACCCTCTAATGTACTCATTTCTAATCCTGTCTATCCTCGTCACACCCAATGCAAATCTTAGCATCTTTAACTCTGCCACCTGCGCATCACTCCTCTGAGCTCCCTCTCATTCACTCACATGTACTCTGTCGTGTACTTACTGACACTTTAAAACCTGCTTAATCCAAATCTGTTTGTACAAAAATTTACAAGGTAAGCAGGTTTACTGATGTCTCCCAGTGGATGCAAGATTTGTACATCATCAAGATATTAGTTCGAACATTCTTTAATATACAGCACAAGGTCTATCATAAGTCTGAAATTTTATAATGACGGGCTATTACTGTTTCTATAGTTGTAGGGTAAACATTAAGACATTTCTTGTAAAAGGTTCATACTTCAGTTGTTTAGCAAAAACTTTGATTTTCAAATTGTTGACTACAATTAAGAATTTCTGTAAATTCAGAGAAAAACTGTGACTCCTGTGATGCATATTTTATTTTATTGTTTATTCAATTTAGAGAACCTCATCTAACAAGAAACATTTTTTGGGAGAATAAATAAAAATGCACTTGTCACCCTGCGTGTTTTAAAAATCACCATAAGTGGCAGGTGTATTCTAACACTTAAAAATTTTATTCAGCAATTGTGATATGCAAGTGCATGGACTATGCTAACAGATTAAAAATTTAAAAAGTTGATTTCTGGGGCATGACTTGAATGCCATATGTTGAAAAATGCTAACACTGATTAAAATCTTATTTCTCATGAAAGCATGGAAAAGTTGATCATTCTTGTACATGACCATCTACACTTAATACTTTAATTGACAATTAGGATTTAACCAAAAGCAGTTATGTATGGGGAAACATCTGCTAATTTACATTTATTCAAAAGTCATTAACAATATCTTCAGAGAATATACTCTGAGTAATGGGTTAGCTAATTTGTTTGATCTATTTCTGTACCGGAAGGTACGGATAATCATTGAAGCATTAAAAACACACAAGTGATATGTCTCCATTTTTATGTTCAAAAAATATAACTTGTATACAAACCCATACTGGAGCAAAAAAGGCACATGCAGCACAGTGTGAATAAGGTTTTTTAAAGGATTAGTATAAACAGTAATGCATAAGCTAACTTATAGGCATTCTGCTGAATCCACAACACATTTAAAACCAGAATAACAGCAAAGTCAATGGACATGCAGCACATTGCAGACAGTTGTCCTCACTGATTATGTGCATGTAGGGAATCCAATCCTGGGCTCCCTCTCACATTCCCGGGAATGAAACTGCTGTAATTCCCAGGAAACCAGGAACAGCCAAGCTTGCATATATAGCGTGTAAAAGTGTAAAAATCGATCAAGAAATAACAGAGTTATAGTTGAAAACTGAAGACTTCATTGACGTCTGTCAGACAACAGCTTTGAACAGCAACTTGAAATTGCAATGCGTCAGTCTGTTCTATCCGCATTAGCTGTGTCAAGAAACTTGCCATCACAGAACGATGACTAGAAACTGGATGCATCAGTAACAGCTGAAATAGCGGTGTTTCACAGCACGGCAAGCACGGACGTTATTTAGAACAAGTGTATCTGATGACTGTGCTGCCTACTTCAGTGGAGGTAAAGCGTGCTTTCTCAGCAGCTGGCGTACTCTACACGAAGTACTCTCTCGCCTGGACGACCGCACACCGGACAAGCTATGCTTTCTACACTCTTATTACCGCAACTAACTAGATCAGGGGTGCCCACAGTTTTTCGGCTTGCAAGCTACTCCTAAAATAACCAGGTCGAAAAGATCTACCTACATTAAAAAGTATATATATTCGCCTCTAGCGCTGACGTCCGATTCCCGAGAGGGGGTGCAGTGAGGGTGTACGCCTGATGAGCCCAGAATTAGGGCGAAACACGTGTCACGTACAGTAAAACTATTTTAGACAGACAGACAGACAGACAGAGTATACTTTATACATAAAATATATGTTGTCGCACCATGCATAACTGAATAACCTTTAAGGCACAATAACAATTCAATACATTTATGGTCACTACAGTATTTGGATTTAATAATCTTCATGTGAGAAAAGGCTGACTCGCATAAATAAATAGAGACGAATAATGTAGTCAAGGAGCTTTTGAATTCAGCCAAGCGAAAAATGACGGCTGTCCTATTAACTGCGATTTTAGTTCCCTCTCTTTTCTCTTTCTCAGATCGCTTTTCGGAAGGAAGTCAGTTTCGTAGTTTTTATGAACAGTTTGAAAGTGCCTTTCCACATTTTCCTTCTTTGGAATAGCAATGACAGATTGACAGATCAGACAAACGCACTTCGATTGTGACATTGTAAGAGAAAAAAAAATCCTGTTCTAATTACACATAAAGCCCATACCCTCCCAAAACAATTTTTTCAAAATCCCTTCTTTAGTCGATATAAATTGGAAGGATACCTAGATCACAGCCGGAGTTTTGCAGTAGCTCGCGCATTTGATTGTGCGTGCGGGAAGATCAGTGTCTTAGAAGAAAGGAGATCTCAGAATGGCCTGTATGTCAATCAAGTGGCAAATGCCATAGGGAGGATATATGACAGACTAACGTTTAAAAAAAAAAATTTTTTTTTGAATGCAACGCGATCTACCTGCACTACCTTTGCGATCGCGATCGACGCATTGGGCACCCTTGAACTAGATACATGTACTTGTATGACAGCATGAACTGCTTGTAGATAAGGTTAGTCTTTTATTGGTGTCAACATACTGCAGTAGTTTGATTAAAAATAAGTGTCGGTCATTCTAAAACCATTCACATGTGAGATGCCCGTGCATTGTGTCATCCCGGGAAGCCAGGGATACCCGGGAATGACATGTGGGATTCCCGAATTCCCGGGAACGGATAAACCCGTCCAGGAATGGATTCCCTATGTGCATGGTTTTAAACATAGAACATAATCTAGACAAGGGGCCTAAGTCAACCTTGGTTGTTCAAGGGGTATTTTGTTCTCCTGAACTCTGAAATTATGGCAGCAAACTGTAAGAGGATCTTCTTTTCCCAATTCAGGTCTCTATCGACAGGCAAACAAAAAAGATGGCATACTTGCAAAGAAAAATACAATGCATGTGTTCATTTGCTTATAAAAATTAAAGTCTTTATACAAAAAAAAAAAGTCTTACAAATCACTTAATATTAGATAATGAAACTGAATGTCTATCGTTAACAAAGCGGTAGCTTTAGCCCAGTAGACCACAGTAGGGTAGTAGTAATAAATGTCAGATGTACAGTGAAATTCTTATTTTCATGTCAGTTCAACATGCAGCAAACTGGCACTCTCTAATGTCCATGTTAAACAAGAATGAAGGTGTGGGCAATGCTGTGTTTGCATGTTTAAGAAACTGATGAATTGGAGAACATCTGCAATAAGAGTGAATTCCTATAGTTGGGCAATGTTTTAATTAAAATGTAAGAATCTATTAGTTTTAATCATTCTCAAATGGCATACAGAATGTACAAAACCATTTGTATAAAACATTTGGTTTCTTTCTTCTTAAATGTTTTCTCAGGAATATCCACATGGAAAAAAAGAAAATAAACAAAGTATTCTGTATAACCCGTAAGTATGCAGTCTAAAAAAACAGATGAATTTAACATAAACACTTGCTTGACACATTCAGTTAGCTGAAGGATTTATTCAAACATTAATTATGCCTGTAAAATTTATATATAGATCATCAAGTAGGCATTCCACTGTCAACAAGGCAGGGCAAGTACTAAGTGCTTTTCAAAGCACAGTAATTGCAAGGTGGTAAACCAGAGTGCAATGCATTTCAAGATACACTGCACAGAATCAATTTACCTTTCTTTTCAGGTTCAGCAGACATCCTGATGGATGGACTGCTAGGGTCTAAATAAAACTCACAGTTATTTTTTTAAAAATTAAAGATTTTACAGTTTTTCTTAAGTTTGCTGTTGAATAATAGGGCAAAACTATTATACCTTGAATTTGGAAACTGCATTTTACTTTTTTGGGGGTTTAGTAATTCTAAATCGGCCCCTGTGTGAATGCGAGTGTGGGTGTGAGTGCATGCATGTGAGCTGCATATGCAATTTACTGGCACCTTACTCAGGGCTGTTTGTTGCCTTGCACTCATCCATGCAAGGTCAGGTTTTGATTAAGTAGGTCTGTAAATAGCTGTGTAATTTTTTTTAGCTGAAAAAAAAAAAAAATTCACAGCAAGAACTGTAAACACTGGATGAAATATGCAAACAATCAATTTTTGTTGAGTAAAGAACTGAAAAAAGGACATGTTTAACATATTATGGTCAATCAAGTGAGGAATGCACTTATGCGGAATACTCAAGCAAACACTGAGAAAGGACAGTTAATGACAAACTGTGAAGCCAGTTCTTTCTTCTTTTGCAGCCTTTGGGTTGGGGGGAGAGAGGAGAGAAAATCCTGCTTTGCATTTCTGTGAAATTCTAGACATCTGTTATATATATTATGTACTGTTAACTGCAACTGTAACTGATATACTTATGATTGTGGTCATACTTAACTAGAAATCCAATTTATCTGCTAAACTTCTGGTATTTAATGTATGAAAAATAATGACAAAATATCATCTCCCATTTTCTGAATCTTCTTTTTCCATTACTATACCATGGACACCATAGCTAATCCCAGAAACACAAGTCACAACACCGGCTTAGGGTTACACTTACACACATTCACATACATACATTCACACATACACACACACATATATACATATACATATATATATATATATATACATATACATATACATATATATACATATACATATATATACATATATATATATACATATATATATATATATATATATATATATATATATATATATATATATATATATATATATATATATATATATATATATATACATATATATATATATATATATATATATATACATATATATATATATATATATATATATACATACATATATATATACATATATACATATATATATATACATATATATATATATATATATATATATACATACATATATATATATATATATATATATATATATATATATATATATATATATATATATATATATATACACACTCACCTAAAGAATTATTAGAAACACCATACATATTATATATATATACAGTATATATATATATATATATATATAGCAGGGCTCATAAAATCGCTAGTAGCGTCCCGCTATTGTGTCTTCCAGTCGGGCTACCAAAATCTATCTCAGCCCTGCCCGTCGGGCTATCATAGGAAGGAAAATATATGGCAATGCTTTTGCATTCTTTCGCAAATGTAGCTGGGTAATTATGTCATTTCACGGGCATCGATAAGCCACTGTCAATATGTGAAATATTGAAATGGCGTTTGAATTGCGCTTGTTTTTACTTTCACTTTGCGATCGCGTGAACTGTGTATAAGCGGCAGTACTGATTGGTCAGTGACAGATTAATTGCGCACCAATTCCGCTGACATCGTCTTATCACTCATTGGTTTACTATT